>NW_017670952.1:5634-118905 GCF_001879085.1 Nicotiana attenuata
GTCCTTTTCCTGAAAAGGAAATACATACGGGACTCGGGGGTGCGATTATAGATGAAGACTGCTTAACCCGTGTATACTTCTATCAGAATAATTGTAACCCTGGGCTAGGAATTTTAGTTTATTCCATTTTGCCTTACAGGTCGTGACTCATCATTTAGTACGGGTTAGCGTTTTGCCTATCATCTAAAATCGTTAGTAAAAGTTTAACAATTTAAAAAAAATATAATTTAACATGGTGATACCTGACCGTGGATTTTTCCTTAGAAGTAGTATCTCTTCAAATGAACTGCATTCCAATGTGAAGGAAGCACCTTCCCGTCCATTGTTTCCAACTCGTATGCTCCTTTTCCTGCAATATCTCGAACTCTGTAGGGTCCTTCCCAGGTTGGACTTAGTTTACCCGCGTTGGCTGCCTTTGTAGATTGAAAAACTTTTTTAAGCACGAAGTCCCCAGTTTTGAAGTATCGCAGTCGTGCTTTCCTGTTGTAATATCGTTCGATCACTTGCTTTTGTGCTGCCATTCTTATTAATGCGGCTTCTCTCTTGCCTTCCAGTAGATCCAAATTGACCCGCATATCTTCATCATTAGACTCTTGTGTTGCTTGTGAGAATCTTGTACTCGGTTCTCCTATTTCAACTGGGATTAATGCTTCAGCTCCATAAACTAAAGAGAAAGGAGTTTCACATGTGCTCGTCTTTGTTGTCGTGCGATATGCCCATAAAACTCCGGGTAACACTTCAGGCCAATTACCCTTTGATTCCTCTAAACGTTTCTTCAAATTGTTGATTATGACTTTGTTCGTCGACTCTGCTTTCCCATTGCCTACTGGGTGATAAGGTGTAGATGTGATTCTCTTAATTTGCCAGCTCTCAAAAAATTTAGTGATTTGAGCTCTGATAAATTGAGGGCCATTGTCGCATACAATCTCCTTTGGTACACCAAATCGGCAGATGATATTACGCCAAATGAAGTCTTTGACCTCCTTTTCTCGTACCTGTTTAAATGTTCCTGCCTCTACCCATTTAGTGAAGTAATCAGTAAGTACGAGCAAAAAATTTACATGTCCTTTTGCTTGTGGTAATGGACCCACGATATCCATTCCCCACTTCATGAATGGCCATGGTGATATGACCGGATATAACAACTCCGCAGGTCTATGCATGTTGTTACCGTACCTTTGACATTTATCACATTTAGCTACAAAACTTTCCACTTCTTCCTCCATTTTAGGCCAGTAATATCCTGCTCTAATCAAGGTTCTTACCAGTGATCTTCCTCCTGTGTGATTCCCGCAATGCCCCTCATGTATTTCCCTCATTACATACTCCGTTTGAGAAAGCATCTTGCTAATGGATCACCGAACATCTTACGATAAAGATTCCCTTATTTTAAACAGTAACGAGCAGCCTTTTTTCGAAGTGCATGCGCTTGCTTCTTGTCATTGGGGATGGTACCATACTGTAAAAAAGAAACGATTTCGTTTCTCCAATCCCAAGTTAAGTTATTGAAATTTACCTCATTCATATCTGGATCGAGAACTGAATGAAATAAATGTATAACTACAGCATTTGCATCTTTTGCTACATCAGCTGCGGATGCGAGATTAGCTAAGGCATCTGCTTCAACATTTTCATCCCTCGATATCTGTATGACCTTCCAAGTTTGGAATTGCTTTATCAATTCCCGTACCTTTTCCAAGTACTGTTGCATCCTTGCTTCCCTAGCTGTGTAAGTCCCCAGCATTTGATTAACCACGAGTTGCGAGTCACTTTTGATCATTACTTGATTTATACCAAGTTCTCGTGCCAATTCTAAACCTGCAATCACAGCTTCATACTATGTTTCATTGTTAGTTACGGAATGACATTTAATAGCTTGCCTAATAATTTAACCTGTAGGTGGTACTAAAACAATTCATAATCCTGCACCTTTTACGTTAGATAAGCCATCAGTAAATAAGGTCCATGTTCCTGGATTAGCCCCATTAAGTACTTGTACCTCTTTTTCTGCTTCTAATTGCATCCCTTGGTTAAAGTCAGCGACGAAATCAGCTAATATCTGTGATTTTATTGCTGTTCTAGGTAAGTACGTGATTTCATATTCACTTAGATCTATGGCCCATTTAGCTAACCTTCCTGAGAATTCATGTTTATGCAATATATTACGTAGGGGGTATGCAGTTACTACAACAATGGGATGACATTGAAAGTAAGGTCTTAACTTCCTAGATGCCATGATTAGAGCAAGTGCTAATTTTTCCAATTGTGGATACCGTGTCTCTGCATCTAACAAAGATTTACTAACATAATAGATAGGGGATTGTTTACCCTGCTCCTCTCGAACCAAAACCGCGCTTACCGCAACTTCTGAAACAGCAAGGTAGATAAAAAGTTTCTCCCCAGCCTTGGGTTTTGCTAGCAAAGGTGGATTTGACAAGTATATTTTCAAATCTCTAAGTGCTTGTTGACACTCCTCATGCCATTCAAAATGATCCTGCTTCTTAAGAGCCGAGAAGAATTTAAAACATTTTTCTAATGATTTAGAAATGAACCTTCCCAAAGCTGCGATTCTTCTTGTCAGTCTTTGAACCTCTTTCTTGTTGGAAAGTATATCTGGAATTTCTTCAATGGCTTTAATCTGTGCAGGATTCACTTCAATACCACGGTTAGAAACAAGAAAACCTAAAAATTTTTCCGATGCCACACCAAATGCACATTTTTCTGGATTTAACTTCATATTATATTTTCATAAAATTTTAAACGTGGATAGGTGTGATATATGACCTTCTGAATGTTGGGTCTTAACTAGCATATCATCTATATACACTTCCATGGTTTTACCTAAATGTTCTTGAAACATTTGGGTGACCAACCTTTGATACGTTGCACCTGCATTCTTAAGACCGAAGGGCATTACCTTGTAACAGTAAGTCCCCCTGTCTGTTATAAAAGAAGTTTTTTCTTCATCTCCTGGATCCATCTTGATTTGATTATAGCCTGAATATGCATCTAAAAAACTTAATAGCTCATGCCCTGCAGTAGCATCAATTAACTGATCTATGTGCGGTAAAGGAAAGGAATCTTTTGGACAGGCTTTATTAAGGTCTGTGTAATCTACACAGACTCGCCACTTACCGTTCTTCTTAGGAACCACAACAGTATTAGCTAACCAGTTAGGATATTTTACCTCACGAATTGAACCAATTTTTAGCAACTTTTGAACTTCCTCTTGAATCACCTTATTTTTGAAAATTCCTTGCTTTCTTTTCTTCTGCTTGACGGGAGGATATGATGGATCTTCATTCAACTTATGAGTTGTGACTTCCGGTGGTATCCCTGTCATGTCAGAATGGGACCAAGCAAAACAGTCTGCATTAGCTTTTAAAAATTCAATCAATTTACGTTTTACCTCCGGGCTAAGATTAGCTCCTATGTACACTTTTCTCTCGGGCTAATGTACAAATAACACCACGGACTCTAGCTCTTCTATCGTTGTTTTGATGTTCTCATTCTCCTCCGGTTCTTGAATGGTATCAGGTCTTGAATCCAGATCTGTTTGCTTTTGCTCAGGTGAGGTTGACTCCGTGTTACCCTCACCTAAATTCTGTAATTGCTATTTGTCTTCACCCTTAACAGTTGAATCTGCAACGGAATTGATGCTTCTAGATGTTTGTTGATCGCCTTTGATTTGGCATATTCCCCATGGAGATGGGAATTTAATAACTTGATGTAAAGTTGAAGGAACAGCTTCCATGTCATGAATCCATGGCCTCCCAAGAATCATATTGTAAGCCATTTCCATATCTACAACTTGAAATTTGGTATCTTTAACGACGCCTTCTGCGAATGTAGTAAGTATTGCCTCCCCTTTTGTTACAACACTAGAGTTATCAAATCCCGACAAAGTATGCGCCTTTGGAATTAATTTATCCTCCGCTTGCATCTCGCGCAATACTCGTATTAAAACAATGTTTACAGAACTACCTGGATCAACCAAAACTCGTTTTACGTTAGTGTCATGTACAAGTAAAGATATTACCAGTGCGTCGTTATGCGGAGTTATGAGTCCCTCGGCGTCTGCGTTGTTGAATATAACATTCTCCTCTTCCAGTACATGTCGAGGCCGCTTCCCGTGGGTAATTGTCACTTTTGAAACCTTTTTATATGATACATCATTGATCTCTTCACCTCCACTTATAACGTTGACAGTTCTCTTGGGCGAAGGTGGTTTTGGAGGCTCCTGCCTATTCTTCATGTATGCTTGTTTACCTTTGTCACTGAACAACTCAGTAAGATACCCCTGTTTTAACAAATGAACAACTTCACCTTGCAGAAACCTGCAATCTGCTGTTTTATGCCCATGATCGTTATGAAATTCGCACCAATGATCAGGGTTTCGTCTGTTCGGATTCGATCGCATTTCCTTTGGCCATCGTACCTTATCTCCCATGCTTCTTAAAACAGCCACGAGTTCAGAGGTGCTTACGTTGAAGGTGTAACCACCGAACCTTGCCTTTAGACTTCCATCATCGTCTCGTGACCCGCGTGTGTTTCAGTAATTTCCGAACCTCGATGAGGAGCCTGACTCCTTGTTTCTAGGTTTGTGATCGCACCTTTGATTATCTTGCCTTGATCGTGAGTCTTTCCCCGCAGGTCCCATGTATGGCTCGTATCTGTTTTTACCGGATCTCTTTTCATTTTCCACACGCCTTGAGCTTACCTTTTCTTCTGTTTTATGTCGTAAAATAATATCTTCTTCAATCCTTATCTTTGTACTTTATCTGTTGTAGACATCATTCCACGTTGTTGCTGGGAATTCTCGAAGGCTTTCTTTGAGTCGCCTCGTGGCTTCTGAACTCTTCTCATTCAAATTACTAGCAAAGGCTATGGCTGCCCAATTGTCAGGTACTCGTGGCAGCGTCATTCTTTCCCGTTGAAATCTATCTACGAACTCTCTAAGCAACTCTGAGTCTTCTTTCTTGATTTTGAAGATGTCTTCCATTCGCTTTTCAACTTTTTGAGCTCCCGAGTGTGCTTTGATAAATAAATCTGCAAGCTCAGCAAACGAATTTATAGAATTTTCAGGTAAAAGAGAATACCATGTTAAGGCCCCTTTAGTGAGTGTTTCACCGAATTTCTTGACCAAGACCGACTCAATCTCTTGCTTAGTCAAATCATTGCCCTTGACACCTGTTGTGAATGCAGTAACGTGATCTCGTGGATCTGATGTACCATCATACTTTGGAATATCAGGCATCTTAAACTTCTTTGGAATTGAGAGGGGAGCAGCACTTGGCTTCCATGGTTGTTGGGAATATTTATCTATACATACTCCCTTGATCACGGACGGTACTCCAGGTATTTGCTCTATGCGTTCATTTTGCTCCTTAAGCTGTTTCTGCAAGGTTAGTACTAGATTTTGTAAATCAGAGTTAACTGGATTACCTGGGTCTCTCTCTTGTGTTTCACTAGGGGTTTCACCGCTGCCTGAATTAACCAATCTTGAACGAGGATTCTCCAAAGTGTTGTTGTTTGGAGTAGATGTGGGTGGAACAGCAGGTAATTGGCTAACAAAAGCTTGAAGAGCTTTATTGACTTGAGAGGCAATAAGTTTTTGCAAAGCCTCATTCATGGTTTCAACATTTTCGAATTGAGCCTGTCCATCTGTGTGAGATCCATCAGGAGTGCCTTCACGAGACCGTCGTGGGGAGCCTCGTGGAGAACCTTGTGGAGAGCCTCGTGGAGAGTCTCCCTGAAGTTACTGGATCGTTTGAATTTCTGGATTTCCTTGAGTGTTGTCATTGTTCTTCGACATGATTGATGCAATCAAGAAAATTAGGTTGAGATATACTTGATTATCAGATTTCCGGTAACGGAACCAATTTGTTTAACCAAAAAAAATAAATTTTTAGTCAAAGCTAGAAATTAGAAGACTCGGGTTACTGATAATCAAAAAAGTAAATAAAGAAAGAAATTTTAGAATAACCAAGTATGAAAGCTGGTAAATCAAAGTATATTCCAATAGTCACCTCCTCCTACATTTATTTGTTTCTTCCCTTTTTATAGCTCTTTTGGGATACGAGCCTTAACTTTGTCCTAATAATGCTATTATGGATAATTAATGACTTTAAATGTTACATTATATAATCATATACATTAAATACATATTTTCTAACGTTTCCAATAATTAATACTCATTAAATGCTGTATCTGGGCTCCTTTTTGCTGTCAGATTCATTCCTTTGATTCTTCACTATCTTTGAGTTTCAAATGTCTTGAATAGGTACGAGCGTTGAATTACTTGTATGACTGCTCGCAGCTCGCACCCCTCCATTTAATTTACACGTATCTAATGTTGCTCGTATCTGTTAACCAACCTTATTTCTTTGACTGTTTGACTAGTCTATATGTCATGACACGTCGCCATATACATAAATATAATTTTCCCCAATACAATGGCAAGCGACGAAATAATAATTGTCATCACTATGGTAACTATAAAAGGAGAACAATAAGGGTTCTCAAAGTAATCCTTCAAAAGGTGAAGAAAATATTTACCATCAAACTGGTATGAAATATTTATAAAGCACGTCGCGATAATTATACTCCATTCTTTGAAGAGAATGTGACTTTTGATAAGCATTGAGAATGCAGATTCATTCCTGAAGGTGAATGTAACAATATGTGATAAAAGTAATGAATAAAGACGTGTAATGCATGATTGGATACACACCACAACTCACCTCTAAGGGAGGTTTGAGAGAAACAAAGATAATGAATATTACTGTATGGTTACATGAATATGTCATTGGTCACGTACATGTGGTACGCCAAAAATATTTTGACATGCATTATAAAAAGTTATTAAAGGCAAAAGTAAAGCAAGAACTGATTTTGCTTATGATGATTGACCATGACTATAATAATTTAATTTTTCTCCGTGAAGGAGACATTTACCATATAGATGGTGAGAAAAAAAAGTCTTGTAGTACAAAATTAATTAAGAGCTCCGGAAGAGCTAATTTGTTACTGCCCGGGTAAATAAAATTGTCCATGACATTGATATAGCAGTAAGTCTCAAAAGAAACTTTTTGAGTTTCAAATGTATTAGCCAAAGTGGTTGGCATATTGAGACTATAAATGAAAGGAAAATCGATTATCTTCATATTACTATAACATACCGGGTAAATATGAAGGTTACCCGATTTTTCTTCTATTTGTACTATACAAGTATAAGCATGCTGATGAAATCACATGCCACAAGTAAACTAGAGGTTTACTGAAACAAATATTAGTTGGCACGACCTTTTGACTATCCCGGTTCAATTATGATGCGAAAAATAATTGAGAATTCACATTGGCATATATTGAAGAATTAGGATATTCTTCGAGAATTCTCATGTACGACTTATTCTCATGATAAACTGATTACTATACCAACTGGGGTTGGGATTGTATTCCCTGATTTTTGGAACGTATAAAAGGTAATATATATATATATATATATATATATATATATATATATANATATATATATATATATATATATATATATATATATGCCCAGTCACCTGCCATGTGGACCGTTTACTATTATATGATTTTAATAGATGCATCTATTGTATGGTCACATATGCGTTTGTTATCAACTTGCAATTTGGATTTGCAAGGTTGATTGCTCAAACTACTAGAGCACAGTTCCAGAATATAAATTATGATGATTTATCTTGATAATGTTGGTTAAAATCTAAGTTGGTTTAGCAGAAGTTGTATGCCTCCAATTATAGCTAAACCATTGGTTATGAGAACAAAAATCCCAAATAGAAATTTGGTATGAGGTGTATTATTTAATATACAACAGCACTTGTACGCATTTAGCCAACAAGTTATGAAAAATTCTCCCTGTCATAATTGGTTCAGGGTCAAGAACCAAATAACTTCCATCTAAAAATATGGATGTGCGATATGATTTAATTATCCCAGCACAATGCACAAAGATGGATTCGCAAAGAAGGTTGGAAAATGTGTTGGTAATCCCAACATTAAGGGGAGAAAATGGGCAGCTGAAAAAGTGATACGTGGAATGAATTATTATGAGTACATCTAGATCCTCGTATAAGAAAATGTGAACTTGAAGTTCAAGTGATAATTCATTTGCAAAATATTGCCAGGGGCATCTGCCGACCCAAAGCTAAATGTCATATTTCAGCTGCTAATGCTCCAACTAAAATAAAGTCTATGATGGACAGAGTCTATGATACGTTGGTTCCAAAGATAAAACTCCTTGAAGAAGGAGTGGAGCAAATGTTCAAGATGGTCATAACAAGGAGGCAAGTGCTATATAAGAGCACCATGACATAACACTTTATAAGACTTCATGGAAGAGGCTCAGGTACCTGAAAATAATGAGATCTCGATAAGTTATGTCTTTATTGTGTGACGATGGAACCGATGTAAAATGGTCATTGACGATATTGTTGATATAATGTAGCGCTCAATATTATTATTCACGAGGATCTTGAGCTCAAATCTTTCATGGAATTTGGACAGATAAGTGATTGGCCAAATGAAAAATACGCAATAAAAAATTCACTTCACCTAAAAAATGTGAAATTGGACGGATAGTCCATTGTGCAAAAAGTGAAATGAAAAATCAAGTCGATAGACATAAAGACGACTTGTGGCATACGACTTGTCGTAAATATCCTGGCATTAGTTATATGGAGACAGGTTCTCCTGTGGTGGATGAAATTATTTTCAGATTTTAATATGGCAATACATGAAAAACTTGATATGCGTATAATGAAAATCCTTGAAGGATTTAAACTGTTCTGAAGCATATAGAGGTTCCCGAAAATTTTGTTAAATAAAGCTTCAGCCATCCATGTATGACATATATGATTTACTTTTGTGTCTTAGTGCACTGGGTGCACCTATGTTTCTTGCTAGAACCTTGAGTATAACGTTATACTAGCAAGATTTAACTTTAATTCGATATGGAGACACTGGAATGCAATTAGTAATATATTACAAGAGAATCATTGATAGATTTGTTTATTCTAATAAATATTGTCAAAGTTTTGTTGGCTATGTAAATGCAGGGCATTACATGAAGTTCGTTCTTCATACCAAGATACTAACATCTTATAAATTAAGTAACTCAACACGAATGAGACGTGTAATTTTTTTGAAGAGAAGATTCCAATAATATTGAAGACGGTGTTGCTTGCATAGCTCAATTGAAAGAACGATATATTGAAGAAGACAAAATAAAGCACATTTAGCCAAAGTTTCTTTGTAGCGACGATCTTCAACAGAATGATGAAATAGATGTTCAAGAAATTAGTTCAAGTGATAATTTGGCGGAATAATTCACCAAGGCATTGCCGATCTCAATATTAGAGAAGTTGTTATACAAGCTTGGAATTCGTGGTCTTCAAAGAATAAAGTGATGTTTTCATCAGGGGAGGAAAATACGCGTTGTACTCTTTTTCCCTTAGCTAAGATTTTATCCCACTGGGTTTTTCTGGCAAGGTTTTTAATGAGGCAGCAAATAATGTGTATTACAAGATATGTGTACTCTTTTTCCTTCAGTAAGATTTTTTTTCCCAGAGGATTTTTTCTTAATAAGGTTTTAATGAGGCACATTATCTATGGACATCGAAGGGGGAGTGTTATAAATAATTATCTAGTGGTGGATGTCCATAACTCCTAAATGAGTAATGCCCACTACTCTTCTCCATTATCTCCATAACTCCCACTACTCCAACACTTATAGAGTTATAGTTGTAACTCCCATACCTCCATAACCTCCCCATGATCTTCCTTCATGATCTCAAATGTTTAATGTCATGTTTATGGCATTCTTTTGTATACCTCTATGTAATACTATAAATAGAGGATGAGAAGTGATATTGTACACACTTGAATATATGAAAGAAATAAGAATCTCTCCTCCCTTGCTCCCTACATTCTTGTCTATTTGCTTGTTTCATATTATTACTTTGAGCTAAGTTTCTTAACATAAATCAATTAATCTCCATTAGTTCAACAAATTATGGTATTCATAATTGATGCATGTTATTATTGATACCCACTTGCCAGTAATTAATAAGTCTTTGAAGGAGCAAAGATATGGCTTCCTCCCTCTTCCCCAATTAAAAAAGGAAAAAAATAAAAAGAAATTGAACAAACCAACTTTATCTATACAAAAACGAAGCAATCTAGGGGAGAGGGAGGCATTCCAATCTCCCGCTATCCCCTGAAAATGCAAATTCTTCAAACCTCTTCTTTGTTCTTCACATTCCCATCTTCTAAAACCCTCCTTAAACCCCATTCTTCAAAATTCAGTTCTATTTCTTTCTTCCCCTCTTCTTTATCCAAGCCTTCGCAACCTCTTACACTTCGCTCTTTCAGTTCTGATGAATTCCCAGTAGGTGATGACGACGCATTTCTCGAAGCATTTGGGCCCAAAGAGAAAGAATCCGAAGAAGAAGCTCGTCGCAAAAACTGGGTCGACCGTGGTTGGGCTCCATGGGAAGAAATCCTCTCACCTGAAGCTAATTTCGCCCGAAAATCTCTCAACGAAGGTGAAGAAGTTGCCCTTCAATCCCCTGAAGCTATTGAAGCTTTCAAAATGCTTAGCCCAAATTACCGAAAAAAGAAAATTTCAGAAATGGGTTTAACGGAAGATGAGTATTACGCTAAGCAATTTGAGATTAAAGGTGAAATTCCTGAACCTTTGAGTACTATGTGGGCTGGGCCTTTAGTGGTTCGTCATGTACCGCCTAGGGATTGGCCGCCGAGGGGGTGGGAGGTTGATAAGAAGGAATTGGAGTTTATTAGGGAAGCCCATAAGTTGCAGTCAGTGAGAGTGGACTATGATAAAGTGGAGGAAATGGTGAAAATGGAAACTGATGATATGGGGTTGGACCGGTACAAGATGTTCTTGAAGCAGTACAATGAGTGGGTTGCTGCTAATAAGGATAGATTGGAACAAGAATCTTATAAGGTAATACAGGGTTATTTGTATCCGTTAATGAGGTTTTATATTGATGTTAGGCTATTAGTATGACAACTTAAAGTTAATGCATTGCTGAAGTCTTTAATTCTTGTTGTGCTATCACAAATACTGTATTTAGAGGTAACATGTAGTATTAGTGTTCAAGACTGCTACTTGCTTTTATCTTTAACATTGAGTTAATTTTTGTGATGTAAAGTTTTTCCACTTTTGTCTGAAAAAATGCTTAAAAAGGAATGTATATTTGGTTCATCAATATTGTACTACTTATGCGCTATTTGTGATGTCTGTGCAGTATGACCAGGATTATTATCCTGGGAGGAGAAAAAGGGGAAAGGATTACCAAGATGGAATGGTATGATAGATGTTGCTTTTCCTGTTGCAGTTGAATATTTTTACTCTTTATTTGGGTTAGTGATGGCCGTTTGTGTCATAACTTTTCCCCCTTTTTCATATGGTTGCAGTATGAACTCCCATTTTACTATCCAGGACAAGTAAGTTGCTTTCTTTTCCCTTTCTCTGAATGATGATAAGGTCAATCTTTCTTTTGAATCTTAGAAACTCTGTTGTCATACATCTCAATAATTGAATATGAGAAGTTGGGCAGTTATTGAAGAGATTACGAAGTGCTCTAGCCATATTTGACTTTAATTGTCTCAGCAGGAAAATCCTGATAAAAAATTTGTCTTAGCGGATAATTTGATTCTTGTTAATTCTATTTAAACCAAACAAGCTTAATATTTTTCAGTTCCACTTTTCATCTTCTGGCTCTTTTATGTTTTCTCCCCTAGCAAGAAAGTAATCTGAAAACACTGCCATAAACTTTAGTATTTCTTTTCCTCCAAATCAGTAATCATGTGTGTGAGTGTACCAGCTGCCTTTCTGTTGGTTTGTATCACTATATCTTCAAATAGTTTCTCCTACAGTTTAGGGGTAGATATAAACATATATGCACTTCTGAAGAAAAATGATAGAACATTCTATTCTAATTTTAGCTTTAGCCACGTTTTTATAGCCAGTATCCCATGCTACCCCTTTTTGCCAAAGTTTGGTAAGGTGTTTTGTTATCTACATGTGCACATTCATTTTCTCTCTAGTTTTAGTTAGTGCAGCAATTTGACATGCATGTTCAATGTCTTTGTAATATCTGAACTGTAAATTTATGTCTTATAGAAAATCTAGGAAACTGTTAAATTAAAACAAAACTAAAACCTCATCAGGATTAGTGCTATCCACATCAGATTGTTAGACCATAAAGCTACTTTTTGTAATAGGCCTTATATTGCTCCATTCAATTGGAAGTTATATCAATATTAATCATTACGGCACATGAGTTTTAAGGAAAGGCAAGCTTATAAGTCTTTTTGCAGATTTGTGCGGGTAAAGTGACAGCTATACATCTTTATCAAGGAGCATTCGTTGACATTGGAGGTGTTCATGATGGGTAAGCTTGTTCATGTGACCTGTATAACAAAATTCCGGACATGTAGGTGAAAACTTCAGATTCACGTGTTTGATAATTTATTTGTCAATGCATTTCAGGTGGGTGCCAATAAAGCGAAATGACTGGTATTGGATCCGCCATCACATAAAAGTTGGTATGCACGTCATAGTGGAAATTCTGGTGAGTGATTCTTAATATAATATTTCTGTACATTTCAAAGAACATCATCTGAGTTTCTAACCAATTTCATATTATTTGACTAGCAAGTCACTTGTGCTGCGGAGTATATTGCACTATTCTGCTGAGAATCATACTCCATTATGCACTTATTATCAGTTATCTTGTTAGTTTTTGGCTTCTCAATGAACTTGGAATTAATTGTATTAGTTAAACACCAGATTGTAGATTTAGCCTATCTTCATATGTATTCAGGTTTTAGGAATCGACACATTGATTGCCATGCTTTATTGAGAAATTCTGATAGATTTAGGCAGCAGCGAAGCCACACTTAAGTTAGGGTGGTCAATTGACCACCCTTTGTCGGAAAATTACACTTATAAGTAAAATATTCAGTTTTAGAGGTATATAACATATATTGAACACCCTTTGTTGGAATCGTTTTTACTTATTTCAAGTTTGAACACCCTTCAGAAAATTCCTGGCTTCGCCACTGGATTTAGGGGCTAGTAGGAGCCTTTTTTCTGGGATGTCATTCAATATACACAATTATATTACGCATGTGTATGAGTTTAGGTTACAAGACATATAGCTGCTGTTAATTTGGCTGTCTTGGGAAAAAGCAGGTAGCCTAATCAGTTTTTTGGTTCATTTGCGCTTATTCTTTCCTTCTTCCTTTTAACCTCCTTTGTGAAATTGAGATAATTTTCTGGAATTCTGTGATAAAGTACAAAGGCAGGACATCTGATCTTGTATGCTCATGTAAAAACTTACCTATCTATATCTTGTAGTTTCACTTCTCCTTTCTGGTTCACAACTATTTTCATATTTAAGGTGCTTGAGACAATCTCAATTATGGAGGATTGATGCCTTAATATTTCTTTTGTTCCTTTTCAGGCAAAACGTGATCCTTACAGGTTTCGGTTCCCTATTGAGCTGCGCTTTATTGATCCTAACATAGATCACCTAATGTATGTAGATTTGCAAATCTTAATTTTCTGGTTTTTAAGTGCATTTATGATCTTTCTAAGACATTCATTTCCCAAATTTCTTCAGTGTTCATACTATGCTTCCAGAAACACATAGATGCTGTTTTGGGTCATATATTCTGACACTAACAGAGAGAGTTATAATTGCAGCTTTAATAGGTTTGATTTTGCGCCTATATTTCACCGTGATGAGGATACAAATCTAGATGAATTGCGCGTAAGTACCATTTTATTTTGGCCGACTTTTGTATTTCCTATTAATGGTCCTATTATATGATGCATGATTTGGTTCATATTCCGTAGGATGTTGGATTCACTTTATCTTCTATATTATGATTTTTCTGTCTGTCTCATTTCACTTCATAGCGTGACTGTGGAAGACAACCTCTTCCTAGAAAAGACCCTGGAGTCAAAGTCGAAGAAGAACCACTATTATCAAATCACCCATACGTGGACAAGGTATTCCTCTTTGTTCAAGCATTTATACAGCTTTAAATGCTGGAGCTTAGTTCTGCATGAGCTCTTCAAACTAGTTAAGTTTAAGTAGCCATTGCTATATGTCTATATACCTATAATAGCCATAAAATTCTGCTTAAGCTTCTTTTGACAACTTTAACTATGTTGTTCACTAAAATCTCCTTTGAAGTTGCTATGTGTTGTATGAATGTGCTTAAAAATGGATCAAACTGATCAATGTTAACCCCATTACTGAAGTAATTGATCCATGTTTTCATATTTTTATACTGCTGACCCCAAGTTTATCTCTTAGCGACATGCGTATTGGGGCACCTTAGACCATCTCAGTTAGCAAGTCGTGATTAACATTTCTATCTTATTCTGCAGTTATGGCAGATCCATAATGCTGAACAAATGATTCTGGATGACATGGAGGCAAATCCTGTTAAATATAAAGGCAAAAACTTGACAGAGTTAACTGATGATGAAGATTTTGATGAAGAAAATCGCATCGAATACTCCAAAGCTTATTATAAGAAAGCATTGCTTCCTAAAATGATTGCGGTGAGCAGCTTATCAAGTCGTTTTTTTTCCTGATGTTTCATGCATCTATCTGACAAGATTGCAACTTTTGCAGAAAGTCAGCGTAAAAGAGCTTGACTTGGAAGCTGCATTTGCTGAGCGTCAGGTTTGAGATAATATTAATTACTTTATTGTGACTATACGGATATCAATTTTATTATGTTTAGGGAGAATTAATCGATTTTGAGATTGAAATCAGGTGCTTATGAATCTATCCTTATACAATAAAATTAGTAACTCAAAAGTTAAGTGATACACTTGTTTTAAAAAAAAAGAAAAAGAGAGAAACTACTTAATACAATGCTACGATTTTAACTTCTTGAGAAAATGATAAAGAAAATTTAAAGAATCTCAACCTAATGTCTCACTTTGGGAAGAAAACTTTGGGTCAGTTGGAAAAATTCATTACTGGCATATTACATGTCCTATTTAAAGTCAACATCTTCGTTGTACAAGCGAGGCAGACTGAGTTGTTTAATTCAATACATGAATAATCAGCTTTTAGTAATGTAGAGTTTAATAAATGGTTTATATTTTTTGGGGGGGATAAATATAGACAAAAAATGACAGTCATATAGGCTTCTTGGAGTTAGAATACAGGATTGACTCAGTTATGCTAAAAGTTTCAATTTGAAAAGAGCCTGTATTTGTTCTTAACTTATTAAAGAAAATTTTCTCTACTGAGATGATTTGGAGCAGCAGATGTACATGAGAAGTGGAAACTCATTTCACTTTTCTCCTTGATGCACCTACCTCATTGTCTTACTACACCTGTTAATAACATGTAATTTAAGAAAACTGCAGCAAGAACTATATCAAGCTCATTAGTGGCAATATCATTGAAAAGTTCTGCTTATCGTTTCCTTTATTCACGTAAAAAGGTTTTTTGTATCTACAAAGTTTCTTCTTAAGGGCATCTAATTGACAAGATATGTCCTCTTTGTGTGTCTTATTCCTTGTTATTGTAATGCAGCACCATAATAAACTAAGAATGGAAGCACAAGAACGAGGAGAGGTGTACAAAATTCCCAAGCTGAGACGAAACATTGAAATGGATGAATACGACTTTATCCATTGGCGTCGGTCCCTCGAGGAAAGAGAGGCTCTGTTAAGAGATATAAGCTGGTATTCCCACTGGCCTTTCTCCCCTAACCTAACAGTGCCAGAAAAACCTTTCTCCATAACCCACCCCAAGGAAATTAAAGAGAATAATTTGTGTTTGTTATGTTTCTCCCGTTGATTGAGGGATGGGTTATTTGTCTCCTATCTATCTTGGGCAATTTTCACCTTATGAGCTAGCTTTTGGGATCGAGTTAGGCTCAAGGTTTATTTTCTTCACATGGTATTAGAGCCAAGACCAGTAGAGGAGCCAGGGTTTTATTAAAGGGTGTCAAAATCTTAAAAAGTAAATAATCGAAGATGTCAAGGAGATCAACACAGAGTATATACATAAAAATAACATGTTGACCTTTACAATGTAATTTTCCAGGGAAGGGGTGTCAATTGGAGCTATGTGGCTCCACCGTGGCCAAGACCCAATCCCAATTCTTGGTTTACTAATTGTGGACCCCCATGTTATATTGTCTATGCTCCAAATGTCCAGTCCTGGCAGGGGGTGATAAGTAACCTACATTGGTTGAGGGATGGCTTGTTTGTCTCCTTATATAGTCTTGGGCAATCCTCACCTCATGATCTAACTTTTAAAGTTGAGTTATGCCCAAGGTCCATTTTCTTCACAGTTTTATTATGGAATTGACATTCATATATAATACTAGTTTCTCTACTAAAAGACTTGTGTACCTTCTCGGTTGGTTTTTGTTAAAACCTGAATTGCCTCATCATGTCTAACTTGTGGGGTTTTATCTGTATCCCGTTAATTTACAGAGCTTAGCAGCATCACTAAAAGTGTGGTTGGATCTGGATATAAGATTGGAGTCTTAGTGATAATTGATTCTTTAGTTATCTCGAGAATTCTTCTGTTCCGTTTATGAATACCCAATACTCCAGAAGTCAGCTACGTAAAGTTTTGCTCCCTCTAGTTTGTCTTAAAAGATAAACAGTGGACATTGGGTTCATACAACTGATTCCAACTAGTTTGTAATATTCCAACGTTAGGATTCGCTTGAATAAACTTGTTGCTCCCAAACGCACACGCAAGTATACGTGGTCGACAAGTAATATAGGATTGTAAGTCCAGATATCGTACCCACAGGGACTTGTGATTAACTATCAACTAAATTAAACCCAAACAATTAATCTATTCAAGCGAATCCTAACGTATGAATATTTAACTAAAATTAATCTAGAGTAACAAATTAAGAAACAGAGGAAACAAATTGGCGAATATTAGAGACGAATTCAATGTGAGTGAATATTCTAGAGCTATGGGTTAGCTAACAATCCCGTTGAGTTTTCTACCTAAATTGTCTAATTAATTGTCTAGTTTATTGATTGACAGGGTTAATATTGCTCGTAGCCTTCTCCCGAAGTACAACTCGCCTATTCAAGCTAACCTAACGCCTATATTCCTATGGAATTAGAATTAACAATAACGCATTTATAATTCCCGTATAGTAACCAAGCAAGGCAATTAAGTATATCTATCCTAATCGCAAATCCGCCCCCCTCTCCCCCCCCCCCCAGAGTTAAGATCTTGCTCTACTCAATCTTATATGCAATATAGAATTCCCTCTCCCGAGTTCAATCCTAGATTCGTAGATAGTATTTAATTGGTGATCAAGCAATCAAATAATTAAGCACAAGATTGAATAAATAAACCAATATGATAAAATAATAAGAACAATTCAAGCTTCAAACCACAACGTTCATGTAGCACCCAAAACTCTAGACCTAATGAACTATGAAATTAAAGGAAGAGAAGAGAAGAAAAACTAGTTAGAAGCCTCCTCCAAGCGTGGTGTGTGTTCCTCCACGTGAATTCTCCTTCAAAATATGTTCGACCTCCTCCAAATTAGGTTTAGGACTCCTTATATACGAGTTGGAACCGTGTAGGACCGAAATAACCTTGTCCCGGACGAAATAGGAGAACCCCGTAACACATCGTCCATGGCGCTGAAAGCAGTGAGCTATTTGCAATCTTACGTTCAAATTGCCTTTGAATTGGATTGAATTTCTTTATTTGTCTTCCACTTGGGGGGACAAAAAGACAAAGGGTGTCCCCCTATTTTTTTATTATTTTAATTTTCTTTCTTTTTCTTCCACGTTTTATTCAATTTTGCTCCAAATCTCTTCATCTTCACATTGCTTTATTCCTACACAGTTAAAATATAATATTAAGCACAAAATAATATGAGTAATACTCAAAAGACGATTAAAAAGTACTAACATGAGATACAAATGGGTAAATATATGCATTTTTGGCCGAACATCACAATGCATGACTCACATTATACTGTCATGTTTACCTACCTTTTACAAGGCTTCCGGAAAAGTATGGACACGGTGGTCAGTCTATTCACAAAACAATGACTGTCAATACATAAAAGTCAAAATGGTCGTATAAGGACATGTCACCGGTTTACGGAGTCTGCAATAACCAGGGATTGGATGACTAAAGTTCTACATCTTTTTTCTTTTGTTCCTCGGATTGTTATCACAATAAGTTGTACAATTTTCTAAAATGCAATTGCTTACAATCTGTTTTTTGTGTTATCACGGTAAGAGTATTTGAAGTATAATAATAAGCTACCAGCAAAGCCCCATGCGTAACCTACCTAGAGAAAATAGAAGACAGAATAGAAGTAATTTACAAGAATTACATGTATATTTAAAATAGAACTGGTGTCTGGTCAAAGAGTTGAGAGCATTTAGTGTTAATTTGAAGTTCTCTTTAAATGAGAATATCTGACTACTTAATCTACTGCCATATATGTCAATATTCCCTACCTTCATATGTCTTGAAGCATTTTTGCTGTTTCATTTTTGCTAGTAACTCATCTACATTCTACACCCAAGTAGCACAGAAAAATTTCATGTTTAGTGAGTCATAAAATGGTTCACCTTTTCCGTTAGATCAGTGATTGGATAGATAGCTTTGTAGCTATTTATGTTCTTGATGTATTAAATGTTTACACATGAGGGCCGTAGCATTATTAGATTATATTGACTCCGGCTGACAGGTCTCTTTTGTCTGCTTTAAAACAATGGTGTGTATTTCTCTGAGCAGCGTTTTTTCTACGTTTGTAACATTTAAAGAGATCCAACTTTGTTTCTCTGATGTGAAAATTCAATCTCTAAACTTAGTTTTTTGATTGTGTACTTGTTTGATGCTCTTGCAGTCGTCGAGCACTTGGGCTTCCACTGGAAGAGCCCGGTAGGTATGTGGATCCGATTGCTTTTGGAAAGGATCAGTATGATCCTGATAGTCCCTTGTATAGATACGACTACTGGGGTGAACCAAAGAACTCAGAGAAGAGCAAGCAGGAGCGAATGACGGATGCTCACAATAAATCTATTGTTGGTAAAGGTACTGTTTGGTATGAAATGGCATATGAAGATGCTGTCAAGGAGCGGATGCAGATGGAGGCCCAAGGAATAGTGCGGGAATTGTATGATGAGGATTCTGACAGCGATGAAGTTGGTACAGATGATGACGACGATGATGAAGAAGACTTTGATTACAGCATCCTTGGCGACCCAAGTGCGAATGTATCCAACCAACCTTACGTCAATGGAACTGAATCTCGGCTATCAGATGAAGGAATGTTTGAGGATTAGTCATAGATAAGAAGACTGATAGCAGCAAAACTGTATTGGTAGTTTGTACAGAGCTAGGGACATTATCAAGACGAAGGCAATAAGTAGGGCATACTTAATTCTGAAAAACGGAGCTGTGATATTTGTTGTAATCTTCAAAAATGTACTTGTTACCGTCAATAGAAAAGAGAACAATTTTGTCTTCAATTACAGCTTTGTTGGTTTTGTTGTGTCATTTTTCTGGTTCCTGAAAGTTATCTTGCAAGCTATCATGTAGCTGTAATAACTATTGCTCACCTGCAGTTTTCATTTGTGTGGAATAAGGAAAAGAATAATGATGTGGTAAGCATGACTTCTGTGAGTTGATTCTATTATCTATAGCATCACCTATAAGAAATAAGGATGTTTTTTTACATTTGCAAGATGGCAAAATACAATTTTTAAAAATGGTTAAAAACATACATTTCTCAAGATGATTATGTAAGCCATTTTGGATCTAGTAAATTCAGAGATTGTGTCGAATGGAGAACAAGTTCTTTTTATCTTTTTAGATCAACAAGTGTTTATTCTTCATTTTCTGTCTTGTATGGCGAATGTGATTGAAAAATTAAAGGCATTCAAGAGTTTTAAGGAGATTAATTATCGAATATTCTCCTCTAAACATTTGACTAGCAATAGTAGAGTACATTTTCAATTTGCTGGAGCAGCAAGAATTAACAATCAACCAATACTAATTAAGTACGTCTCACTTCCCTATTAGCTGGGTGTGGGTCACATATATCCTCTGTTTTAATCGTTCTGTATTCAGGTTTAACGTTACACCCCGATTTAGACATAATGCATATTTAACTTAATTACTCCATTAAGAAGATCCAATTAACAAAATCCCAAAATTAGCATAGTTGGAAACAAGGGCTCTTCCCTAGATTTCATCGTAGCATTGCAATTAAACGACATTCATGTGATCTCATCTCCCTTTCATTCCCACCTGCCGACTTTTCTCCGTTCGATGGCTTCTCTCGCCTTCAATTCCGTCGCCACCACCACTGCCAATTTCCGTCCGTCCGCCGCCGCACGCTCCTCCATCCACCGCCAACTCTCGTATCTCCGCCTTTTCCCTTCTCTATCCGCTCCCTTACAATACCGATGGTCCTCTTCCTCTTCTCCCGTCTTTTTAGGTACATCACTTCACATATTCTGCCACATTTTACGTGTTTTATATGTGTGTTGATGGAAAATGCGATTGTGATATTATAATCAGGTGTAAGAGCTGAGGTGGCAGCTACCGAGCAAACTGGAGTTGATGGTGCCGCAAAACTGGAAGCTCCCGTCGTTGTTGTTACCGGAGCTTCTAGAGGAATCGGAAAGGCCGTTGCTTTGGCTTTGGGAAAGGCTGGTTGCAAGGTCATTTTTCGTTCGTTCGTCCGTCCATCATGTTCCATTACTACTGCAATATTAATTTTCAGATAATTTTGGATTTATCTAGTTAATCGCCTTATCAGGTTTTGGCTTACTGTCTTATTGTTATTGTTAAATAATTCTTGACCCTTTGGCCTTCAAACTGGGAGTAATTTGGGAAAAGTCTATTGCGCACTCCTCCAACCCACTTGATATTTTGTTTTCAGGTCCTAGTTAATTATGCGAGATCTTCAAAGGAGGCAGAAGAAGTTTCCAAAGAGGTCTGTGTTCCTTTTTCCAGTAAAAATTAGGTGTCATTTGTTGCTTTACTGCAAATTTGGTATGATGATATGAGTTGAGCTTAAATCACGAAGTGATGATTCATATAGCTGACCCATCACCTCAACTTGTTTGGGACTGAGGCATAGTTGTTGTACTAAATCCCTCCAATTCCATGTGATATATTTGTTTTTGTGGTTGAAAGTTGAGACAATAGAACTGTTTTCTGACTTCAGAATGATGTTTGGAAGAGTATTTCTACACTTCTTTCACCATTCTGAGTGCTCAATGGTCCATATTGGGGTGGTCACTTCTTTTTCATTTTTTTGTTTCTTTTGGGGAAAATATGAGTTGAAAAACCACAGTATGCAACTGTCATCCGCTACACTAATGCAAAATTCAAGTTTATAAGTGGAGCTCTTTCTTTAAGATCTGATACCTCTTCTCCTAGCTGTTGTCCTTCTTGTTTATCTTCTCCATTCGTAGACCTGAAGTGAAATATGAATCTCCAAGTCGTTGGAGGATTTCTGCATGTTGTCAGCATCAAATCTTGAAAAGCTTGACTCTATCACCTGACCTATTCTCTGAGGCAGGAAAGAGAATACTCCAACAACACCATAAAGTTGGAATGCATGTAGGATCTAGTTCTCGAAGCATTTTTGGCAGATGACGTAGAAATAGTACTAACATTAGCTGTGCATGACAAAATAGAAAAGACGGTGTATCTTTTCAGAAAGCTTACAGTTATTTATTGTTCTTCTATTTTTGATAACTCAAATATCATTTCAAGTAATTCGCTTTAGATGGTAATAAAAACTATTTACAACCGTTTATATATGCTGCACTTGGTCTCCTACCAACTCTTAAGCTCTTCTTCCTACCTTGAAGCATCCTCTTGGTCTTTCCTTTCCATACAGTTCAAAGAAGGTGACTAGCTTTCCATGCTACTTTCATCTTGGTCCCAAGGTTCCTTACTTCTAGCTTACTATACTCTCTAGCATTCTCTTTGAAAATACCTAATAGGTATCAAATGAGGATACCACTGCCCAAAGCTGTGAAGTTGCTCTGCAATATAATGCCATTGCTCTTCATCTTTCTCTCTCATCTTTGATTCTCTGAAAATGGAGTTCTGCTTAATAGTGGTCTTCAGTTCTCCATCTTAGAGTACAACTTCTGGTAGTAGTGGTTTACGTCTTCTCTAATAGTCTAATCCACTTTGCTCTGAAAGTTCTTGGCCATCCGTTGATTCTTTTTTATGTAGTTGTATCTCCTTTAAATATTGGTCGTTATTATATCCTTTCTTAGCCAGGTGCTTGTATTTTGTCTCTGAATCCCTTCTTGTGCCACGAGTAACCTTCCCAGCTGACCTTTCAATTATTCTCTTTGAATTTCGTCGGCTTTCGATATAGTTTCATTGATATCTTTTTTTGAGAATGGTAGCATATTACTCCCTCCGTTTCAAAAAAATTGTCTTAGTTTGACTTGGCACAAGCTTTAGTAAAGAAGGAAAGACTTTTGAGATACATATGCCAATCTCTTTGAAATAGACTAATAAGGAAATAGTGCCAATTTTCTTGAAACAGAGGGAGTATATAATTTTAGCACAGAGGTTGTGCTGAGGCCATATATACAGATATCAAAAAGAGCTTAAACCGGGGGTATCTTCTATCTCCTATAAGGGTGTCAAACGGGCGGGTTGGGTCGAATATGGGACGGGTCAAAAACGGGTAATGCAAAAATGGATAAATTATCCTACCCGACCCATATTTAATATGGATAAAAAATGGGTTAACCGGCGGATAATATGGATATCCATGACTTCTTGAATATGACCGCTTTTGGGAGAATTTCTAGTCTTTCAAACTTAAGGAACCCCCAATTTGATGTTCTACAAATGTAAAAGTTAAACATATTAGTTATCTATTGGTTATCCATTTTCTAAGTGGATAATATGGTTCTTATCCATATTTGACCCGTTTTTAAAAAGTTCATTATCCAACCCATTTTTTAGTGGATAATATGGATGGATAATTTTTTTCTTTTATCCATTTTGCCACCACTAATCTCCTACTACTTCGGTCCTATCATATCTATCATTGAATCTACATCCTGTACAAACCTTACACCAGAAGTGAAACAAAAAAAAGAAAGTTCATCTTGATCTTCTATAAGTAGTTGCTGTTTCCTTCAAAACATCTACTATTTCTTTCCGTCCAAATGGTCCACCATAAACACCCAGGGATAGTCTTCCACCACTTTTTTTGTTTGCTCAGGTCTCCAGAGAAATTCCACCAAGCAAGTAACTCCCCTGTACTCCTGGGCATGGCCCATGACAGTCCTTTCATACTGAAAAATGGTGCCATAGAACTCTAGCAAACTGACAGTTTAAGAATAAATGGCTACTGCTTTCAGCCTCATTTCCACATAGATAGCACCTTGAACACAATGGCATACCTCTTCTCATCACATCGCCTTATGTTAGACAAGCATCTGTGGCTGCTAACCATACAAAACAGGCTACTTTAGTTGGTATTCTGGCTTGCCATATCGTTTTCCAACTCCACAGCTGAGTTTGCTGACCCTGCTGGTTGAGCAGTTTGTATGCTGAGTTCATTACAAAAGATCCATTACTATGCTTGTCCATTTAACCCTATCCTCCTCCACTGTAGTCCCCTTGAACTGATCAAGAGCATTCAGAAATTCAGTGAATCTAGGCAGTTCCCAGTCATTTAGATCTCTTCTAATGTTGAAAATCCATCCCTGCTGTCCCAACTGTCTCCCACTGTGACTTCAGGATTCAGACTCAAAACCTTCATGTCACTGAAAAGGTCTTTCAGAGGTCCATGTCCTAGCCAATTCTCAATTTAGAGTTGTCAATATGGGCCGGCCCGGGTTAGCCCAGCCTAGCCCAGCCTAGCCCACTTGGACTTTAGCAATTGACAGGCTGGGCTGGGCTAGCCCACCATTTTGATGGGCCTTATAATAGTCGGCCTACCCCAGCCCTATGTGGGCCGCGGGCCCCCACGGGCCGGCCCATCTTTTTTCAAAATATAATTTTATATTTTCTTTTAAGTTCTAACCTAAAAAAAGATAAATATTTAAAAGTTAAAAAATTTCGCAAAACTTAATAACTTTTTATACTGTTCCAATATATCACAATAAACACTAAAAAAGTAAAAGACAAGACTATATTTCATTCACTAAAAGTCAAAACTCAAAACAAACTATTCAAGAGAACGTCCATGACGCTTATGGGATATCCAACACATCGTCTTCATCAAACATATATGAATCCACTTGTGACAAGGTTGTCTAAACATTTTCACTTTCATCTACATCTTCAATTCATATGCAATATTAATTAATTAAATATTAAGAATAATAAAATTTTAATAATTAATAATATTCAAATTCACATAAAAAATATTACCACTTTGATTTTGGGAAAAGCCGTGCAGCCAATTTCGAGTAGTAACAAGTGTTTGGACTTTTTCATGATGGATGCAACTTCTGTACTTTGTCAGAACATGCCCACCAATGCTAAATGTTGATTCTGATGCTACAGTAGTCATACAAATACTAAGTAGTAAGTACATCACGCGCCATCACTGAAAGATCGGGATATTTTCTAGAATGATCCTTCCAATACATCTCTTGAAACTTCTCAAGATCAAGCTTTGGTTCCTCTAAGTAAAGATCCAATTCTGACTTTCCATCGCTAGAGGCAGTATACATTTTATATTTTATATATTTTAAATAAATATTTTTATTAGGCCCACGGGATGGGCCGGCCCAACCTCAGTCAAGCCTCACGGGCCACGGGCTTACTCGGGCCATGCTTAAAAGCCTAATTACAGGCTGGGCTTGGCCCGTGCCAAGCCCATATTGATGGCTCTAATTATCATTCCAGAAGGATGGTTTCCTCCCATTCCCTACTACAATAGCAATATTCTGAGCTAAAAGAGGCCAAATAGCCCTGATGGACCTCCAGACACCAACCCCATATGTTGTTGTCACTGCTCTAGCAAGCCATTGTCCCTCTAGCCCATTTTTTCAGTGATGACCTGTTGCCATAGTGTTTGATCTTCCCTGCCGAACCTCCAAAGCCATTTCATGAGTAGACTTTTGTTGTGTAGTCTCAAGTTTCTTATGCCTAAGCCCCCCAAGATTTCTTGCTTTGTGTCAAAACCCTCCCGTTAATGAAGCTACAGCTTCCCTTCTCTTTATTTCCATTCCAGATAACATTCTTTGCTAAAGGGTATTTCATTGATATCTTTTTTTTCCCTTCATCTCCAATCAGAAGAGCAAATAAATACTATTGATGTTTCCTCTAGCATTTATTTAGTGTCTGTGGTGTCCTGCATTCTATGATACTTAAACCAAACATATTTCTTGAACTTCTGCCGTGTCTTTCACGGTTTGATCATTGCTGCACACATTATGTTTGAGTAAAAGCATCAGAATAAGAAATTAGGAGCATTCATGTAAAGATAACAGTTTCATTTAAATTATTTTCTGTTGTGTGGCAACTTTTGTGCTGTTTTCCGGCCAACAACTGAAAATGATGCCATATGTCACTTAGAATTACTGGAGATTTGTTAGGTTTAAAATGATTGAGCTCCACTCAGATTTGGGTCCTTACAACATGCTGTACCAAGCTGTTGCTCCTTGTATGTCACCTCCACAATTATTATATATAATCCTGATAGGTAGTAGGTAATATACTAAGTAAACATCAGTTTGCTAGAAATCAGAAAACCAGAGTAGTAATACTTCTGAAATTGCAGAAATTTAAGTAGGAAATTCTTGTTTGGACTTTAATAGGACCTGCTGCAAATACATCATATATACTTGGATTCCTTAAGGGATACTCTCAGTTCTACATCTTCTGAAGTGGAGAGCAAGGTCTCGTATAACTTCAGACACTGGTAAGCCATGGATAAAGTGGTTCTGCTCTCTGTATTTTAGATAAAATTCAGAATTGTTCTGATGAGAAAATAGCTAGCAAAGAATCTGATGAGTTCATATACTGAAACCCAATAGTGCTGCTAGAATACCTTTTTGGAACACTTGTATTGATTACTCTCTTTTTCATGAAAGGCTGAGTAATCTTGACAACCAAAGTCATTTGGAGATATCTCGTGCCAGTTAAGTGATGATACTTCCTTTGTTTAATTTGTGCTAGCAGAAGGTTGGCTTGTTCTTGTATTTAGTAGCTGATGCTATCAAATATCGCAGGACTAAGTTTTTATTTTGCATGTAATGGTAGTAATGGTTAAATACTTGTTTGACGAATGATTTCCAATTCTTTTGTTAAGTGCTATATATAATGTTAAACACTACCTGAAGGAGTACTTGTTTCAACCAGCAATCTGATAACAGCGATAAGGTTCATCTGTAGGCTGTTTGACATCTTCCCCGAGATTAATTTTAATTTCCTTTCTTGTTGGCAGATTGAATTATGTGGTGGCCAAGCGATGACTTTTGGTGGTGATGTTTCAAAAGAAGAAGATGTAGAATCGATGATGAAAACTGTAAGCAAACTCCTTTCCTGGTGAAACTAGTTTTATATGTATTTTACTGCAGTTGTTTCTGGATAAATTCACCTTGTAAGGATCATGCATGCAGGTGGTTGATTGATGGGGAACAGTCGATATCTTAATAAATAATGCAGGTTCAGAAAAGTTATACTGTCTTGTCTTGTGTTAGTTTATTAGAATGACCTCTCAGTAATTGTCTTGTTCTTCTTTTCAGGTATAACACGTGATACTTTGTTGATGAGAATGAAGAAATCTCAGTGGCAGGAGGTTATCGACTTGAATCTTACTGGAGTGTTCCTCTGCACACAGGTCTATACGGTTGCCCTGTTTTAATTCGACTTGAACCTGAGTCTTTTTCAAAGAAGACATTTTTTATGAGAGATCTTTTTCCTTGTTACAGGCTGCCGCTAAAATTATGATGAAGAAGAAAAGGGTAAATTATTTGCGCCTTCCCTATTGCAATTCATCGAAAATGATATAGTCTGGCAAGGTTAAAGTTTTAGCTAACTGCTGCATAAATTACCACCCACAGTTTGATTTTTGCCTTTTCTGTCAATTTGAAGCTGTACTTATTCACACAAATCATAATGCATTCTTTTATATTGTTCCATATACTCCAGAATTTTACCTAGAAGCCTTCTCTAAATATTTGTAGGGGAGAATAGTCAACATATCCTCTGTTGTTGGTTTAGTTGGCAATGCTGGTCAAGCCAACTATAGTGCAGCAAAAGCAGGAGTGATTGGATTAACCAAAAGTGTCGCAAAAGAATATGCCAGCAGGAATATAACTGTAAGTGCTCCTTAATCCGACTGATTATTCATCTGGTGAGTATCTTCTCTTAATATAAGCAACTTTGGGACATTTGAATGTCAACTAGAAAGGAATTAGTTCTTTTTAACAAGGACAAGCTACTGACTATTTACCCACAATCTTCGTTTTTCATCAGGTTAATGCTGTGGCCCCTGGATTCATTGCATCAGATATGACTTCTAAGCTAAGTGATGACATTGAGAAGAAAATTTTGGCTAGCGTTCCCTTAGGTAAGGGGTAATCTCCTTAGACTACGATTGACAACTATTTCTCATATGCGACATTGTCCTGCACATCAAATATGGAAACATATAGAAATTGACTTCTTAGACAACTGATTAGGTGGCGGTTGTGCGAGTGTTTGGAGGTTCTTTGAAATGTTTGCAAAAATATTCAAACATATCTTTTTTAAGCTCTTGCAAGAGTGTTTTTCAACTTGCAAGAATTTCTGGGTTGACAGTTATTTTCCTCACAACACTTTCAGGAAAAGTCCCAAACTCTCACAGTTGCCACCTAAGACTCCCAAGTTGAACGGGACAATAATACAATTCACAATATATTTATGTGCATTTACTGCAAGATCCCAAACCAACAAAAACCTTGACACATCAAATCTGACGTAATTTAGACATAAGCAATACTAAATTGGAGCTGCAAAACTATCAGGATGGTCCAGAGCTTGATACATCCAGAATGGGATATTTCCTCCTCCTTATACTTTCATCCAGCATCTTCTCAAAATTTTATGCACTAATCTTGTATCATAAGAGATCCATTGTTTTGAATAAGGGGAGGCTTGGAGCAATGGTAAAGTTGTCTTCGTCTTCGTGGCCTATTGTTCACGGGTTCGGGCCGTGGAAGCAGCCGCTAATGCTTGCATTAAGGTAGGTCGTCTACATCACACCCTTCGGGGTGCGGCCCTTCCCCGGACCCTGCGTGAATGCAGGTTGTCTTGTGCACCGGGCTGCCTCCCCTTTTCCAGTGTTTAAAATAAGAGTTAGTATTATCTCACCGTTTATTTATAGGAATCTGTCAGTAAAACAACTCCGGAATACTCTAAAACTATTGGCATTTTGCTTGTTGTGGAAGGCTGGGACATAATTGAATAACACTCATGGATCTAGATATTCAAATGAAAAAATAATGTTCCTGAGTAGAAAGATTGTGTTGTGATGCATAAATCTGCTCGTTTGTGTGAGGTTTGGAAGTGTCACTACGAGTAATTTTTCTGTATACATTATGAAAGTTAATGATATTTCACTTCTGATTGACTATGATCAGTAAGATCAACAATATCAGTAATTTGTTTTTCAAAACTAAAAAATTTTGTTGCAATGACAGGAAGATATGGTCAACCAGAAGAAGTTGCTGGATTGGTGGAATTCCTCGCACTCAGTCCTGCAGCCAGCTATATTACTGGACAGGTATTGAAATCATATCTCACTGTACCCTCGCTTTCGCTTTGTATATATATTTTTTCTCGTTGACACAATATAAAGAGCTATTTATAATAGCATTTATTGTCTTTGCAGGTTCTTACTATTGATGGTGGAATGGTTATGTAGTAGAATTTTTTTCAGCTTCCCCATTTTGTTTCGTCTCCTTGTGGATGTGATTAAAAGGTTGATTGATTATGCTATGTTGTAGAGATGTAGGAGTAATATCATAGGAGCAGAGCGGCTTCTTATTTACCTTGTTAGGTTTTCCTTAACTGGGGAAGAAAATTTTGTAAAGAATTGGCAGACTTTCCGTTATTTTTGTCCCACTGTTGCAGAAACAAAAGATTGAGTTTTGGATGTCATAATTGTGAAATTTCGTACGCTTATGCTCTACAAAGGGAAAGCCAATGCGCCTTTAATCAACATTTTTCTTTTACTCAAATTAAATATAGCTGCAATCTAGTACTAAACCATGTAATCATGCAACAAAACTGTATCTGCCTAGCTCTACCCGCTCCCTAGTACTTTCACTGGACGGATAACCAACTCACGCCATTCCAACTTCTACACGAGCAAAGAATCTGCAATATAAATATAAGATGACTGGCTATATTGGCCAGACCCCACAACCAAGTCTTCCAAAGAAGCATCCAAACTGGGGGGAAGACACTGGCATCGATTACAGGGAGACCCAAAGTCAATAAAAGCTCATGCTTCTCATTTGTGGACTCCCACAACCCTTTTTCTTCCAGTCTGCCCTGGGACCACAAAACGAGAGTTATACCAAAGCACCACGCAAGAATTCAAAAGAAAATCACCCGCTCCAACTTGTCGATTGGCCAAAGTATTAAAGGGACATTAATCAATCTCTCCTTCCTCCGGATCATTCGATACAACAGGAACGCTATGTGGTTCAGTTTCTTCTTCCTCCTCGTCATCCTTTATATATAATCCTAGTTGCTCCAACGGATTGGTACTTGCCTTAAATTTGAAACTGCCAAGAACATTCTCAGAATGACCAGGACTCGTCACCTCAATGAAGCTCTCTAACTGTTCATCTGGAGCAGCTTTAAACAATTCCAGATCCTCCAAAAATCGACTGTTCTCATTGATTTCAACAGTCTTCTCCATCTGCGAACATGTGATTTATGAGTTATACAGTGACAGTAAAAGATGATCCCGATAAATCCACCTCATCTGTCTTTACCTTCTGGAGTGCCTGGCGGGCAGCTTCTCTTTCAAGTTCTCGTTTCCTTTTGGCTTCTGCAGCAGCTTCTGCATCGGCTCTTCTACGAGCCTCTTCGGCAGCCTTAGCTTCTGCTTGTAAGCGAGCTTTCTCTGAATAAGCAGATAAAAAAATAAAGAGGCGGTTTCAGAGATGTCATCGTGGAATTCCGTGCATGCTAACAACAACAAAAACAAACCTTCTCGCCTTCGCCTTTCAAACTCCTCTCTCTCAAGCTTTAGCCTTTCAGGGTCCCGCACTTCACCCTAAAATTGTAAAAACATTCTTTAGCTAAACAACAGGACACCCTGGATGAATGGAACTAAAGAATCTAACTTAACACAGGCAACAGCAGGTAAAGTTTGACAGACCTTTTCAAGGCTCTTCTCCTGAGCTTTTAGTATGATATCCGCAAACCGACCTCTTAACAAAGCTGCGCGGTAAAGCTTCTCAGGAGAGACTTGCCTCTCAGGTTCAGCACTCTCCTCTAAAAGGTTACAGCACAGGATGTGTGAGATGATGCTGCAAAACTAGTACCAGACATTTTCTTCATCTATTACCATTGCTTACCCTCTCGATGATCATCGAGCTCAGCAGAAATGGACTTTTTCTCGGAAGTCAGCAGGTCAGCCAGGGAATCTGTATGACACAAACACAAAAACACTATCAGCACACATACTGACCAAATATAGCTATCAAAATCTTCCCACTGCCCACAGATTTAAAGAAAAAAAAGCAGCTATGACAATCATGATATTTGATTCCACAGGTTGACAACCTCTAGTCTCTGGAAGATCAAGCTCATCTTCCTGCTCGGTTCTCCCCCCTGAAGCCGCTGTTGTTGCCTGCGGAAGAACAAAACGAATTTAGAAGGCATCAGTTATTATAATAATTATCAGATAAGAGAACCACATATAAAATAATATTAGGCTACAATATTCACACCTTCTGAACAGTTTTAGGAACTGAATCTTTACCAGCATCTAATTCATCACCAGATGAGCTTCCGGAATCTGTACCAAAGGAAGACAAGTGGTAACAGTTTTAGGAAGTAACGATACATAGTGCCTTAAGTTCACAGTAAATGCGGCAGTCAAGACAATACTAACGTTCCAACAGTCTCAGACTTCCTACATATAAAAGCAAAACCATTCTAGACAAATAAGAACTGTTGAACCTTCAACCTTCTAACATGCACTTTGAAAGGCATCTATGGCTATTCGACCTAATTCTCTCCATTAATACGGAGTGTAAAAAATCTAACCCATCGCTGGACAAAGTAATTTCTTCTGTGTGTGTGTGTGTGTGGGGTTGGGGGGGGGGGGGGGGGGGGAGATTAAGCAAATCTTAGACAAGTACACATCTGATATTTTATTACTTTGGCTATATCCTCCCAAATGAGAGAAAAATGAGAAAAACAAGCAACTGACGGGCATCACAATCTCTCTATTCAAATATCTTTCTGAAATCTATTTGGCAAAAGGACATTAACCAATAGGATTATAATATGATAAGAGGTATACACATTTGCCATATAACAAATTTTGTTACCATAGGAAGTTCACACAACAATTCAGAATATAAGATCTAGAAACAAAGTTTAAAATCTAAAGACAATAAGCAAATAAAGCATGATTTCGTTTTGAAATACAAATACACTTCAATTTCAAGCTCTTCAGCCAAAAAATCACACTCACTACTATCTCTTTATACATCTACATCTGCCAACTTGTGCAACAATAAATTTTGATGACAGAAGGCAATCAAGCATTCAAACTTCTAACAAACACTTTATATTCATAGTAATTGAAAGTTCAAATAGTTACTGCAGATAACTACATAACACTGCTAATGTGATTCAAAGACCATCAAGCCTCATTGTCATTCATATAGCATGCTAAAGAGCTCTAACTTACTTAAACGTCAAACTTATAGTTATATCTGGTTAAGCCAATTTTATGCAACAGGGAGACACCACACCACACTCTCACGCCCAAGGTCAAAAAATGGGAGATGAAACCCAAGAGAACATACCATATCAAAGTAATATCAAGTTAAGAATTTCTCATTACCTGCATTACCTAGCTAGCCTGCAGGAAAAATTCAGAAGGAGTTTCTATTACCTAGCCAGAAGAAATACTACATTTTCACTGGCCTACTGACTTATCATGACAGCAGCAAGGTGCTTCAGTGTCAAAATCTCAAAGTACTGATGCCAAGTTTTATTTATTTTTCAGAAAAAGGTTCGGCAGCATGAAAGAGCAAGGGGAGCAGAAAACTTGTAAGCTTCACATGGGAATGACTCAAGTGGTACTGTGGTAGAGGTTCAAAACTGATGAGCAAGATGTTTCTTTAATCAAGAAAAAGAAAAATTGATGAGCAAGATGTAAAACAAACTTCTTCGTAGAACTTGAAAGAAGTTGATTTCTCAAATAGAAAGAGCAATCCAGTTATTTCTCTCAATGTTTATGCTTATCTTCTTTCTTATTTGTATCACTCTTTGACACCTTTCTTAAATTATAATTCAGAATAGTGAACATCCTACCATAGATATGTCCTTTCTACAAGATGCTGCTACTTTAAGCAAAAAGTGATACCTTCTGAGTAAAGCCAATATAAACATGCATTTGATGAGTAGTATTAAACAAAAAATTAAAACCCTATTCCGTAGGTCATTCATTTATGCACCAAAAGCTTCTGTCATTGCATCAATCCATTCTTGAATTCCTCTGATTTCCTTGTGACATTTTATGCCTCCTATTCCCGCAATTAGTTTGATCTCGTAAATTATCACCATATTTACATTAACCATAAAAAACACCTCCAACTTGGAATAAGAATATCCCAGCCAAATCAACCTTCTGAGTTCTGATACCCTATTTACTTCAGAACACATTATATATATATATATATATATATATATGTTAAACAAGAACTGAAAGTGATAGGGAGGGAATCCATAACACATGTAGCCTTTTCCTTGTGAAGAAAACTGGAGGATGTAACTTCTAAGAGCTTACCAGTTGTAAAGTCAATCCTACATAGCAGATACAGAGAAATACATATTTGATACATACCATACAGTGGGGAAACATGATCAATAAATGAGAGGAATGGCATCCACGATCTCAGTACCCTTTTCCTCATGACAAAGAGAAGCGCAGATTTTTAATGGTATAGCAATAGAAACTCATCGTGGCAAAGACAAGAAGTCTGGAAAAAGTTCAAAAGCCGCCAATGTCATATTTTGCTGAAAACGAAAAACAAGCAGGATGCAGTAGACCTCTCCTCGTGCTTAAACTGGAGCATGGTAGCCTCTAATACTTTGGTTCTTGTGACAAGATTTCTGGAAATAGTTCCGAAAGGTGTGTAGAAATATCAAAGAAAGGGAGAACGGTAGCAGTGTACATATGGTAGGTTTGATGATGGAGGGAGAACAGGACGGGATCTTTTTTTTTGGCTGCTCAGTCCCTCCTCAGACCCCACTTTTGGGATTACACTATGTTTATTGCTGTTGTGGCTAGCACAATTCTATAAACACTTCAGACTCTAGGCATCTAGAAATTACTCAAGATATTAGCACTTACAGATTAAGGTGGGAGGCAATTGTAAGAAATGCAGTGGTTGTAGATTCTATCATCAAACCAATTAGGAAAACAGAGGCATATAGGTCATTGAAAGAATGAGCAACAATATAAACAAACATCCTCTCTTATTTTTTCCTTTCGATAACCAAGAAATCCCCGACGGCCAAGTGGGCACACAATTTCAGAACTCAGTGGATAACGGGCCTTCCCCTCTACCCTTCTCCACCCCATCCTCTGGTTAACATACGGAAACCAGCTAAAAACATCTAAATATCAAACCCCTAGACCGACCCATGGATGAGCTCTAGTGGAATAAATGAATAAATTAGTGGATATCAAGTATGTAACTCATGCAGACTTTTCCTGAAAATGCAAAAAAAAGTAAAAATAAACAATGTCATAGCTGAAGTACTTCTCTTCTCGGGTGTGTCCCATTATGGGACGAGACAGTGAGCATGCATGGATAAAAGGAACAACTTATTATTTACAATGAACAAAATTAATAGTAATAAACATGCCAAAAGGTCACAAGTTAAGAAAACGTTCTTAATAGCACGAACCACAAGATGAAGAGTCAGAATCACTACTCGAACTGCTTGAACTACTGCACTTATTGCTCCTACGAGCTCTATCCTTCTCAATCTCTACAGGCGGGAAGCTTGAAGCAGGTGGATCATTCCCACCAATATCCACTTCCTCATCTGCCGGATCATTTCCTGTATAAAGAACGAAAACACAAAAAAGGGAAAACGGAAGAAAAAAAGAAAGACCAAAGGAATCAGAAACCAGAAACTCTGGCAATCATACTATATCAACTCAAAAGCTCAAATTCTTCACATCTACGGATCAAACTCACCTTTGCATGGTTGCATGGATGAATTGCTGAATCCAGACTCATCGTGAAGCTGCAGAACAACAAAAAATATGACATTATAATTTGCACACAAGGAGGATTCACTAATGTAATGTAGCATATGAAGCAACACATTAGGCATCCACATAACTGTATTTACCTCCATCTCACAGGGTTCACCTTTTGCCTGCTTTTTCTGTTTTTCCAGTAGATACTCATCCAAAAGCTTCCGTAGCTCGTACAAGATATCATCATTAAGAGCATCAAGATCAATCTCGATCTCGTCTTCACTGACTTGACTTCCATTGAAGCTTTTTTCTCTCAAGAAATCAATTATATTTTCAGGTAATTCAGCCAGTAAAGCTTCAATCTCGGCAGTGAGTTTATGCTTATCAGCATCACTCATGACTCGCTTTACGGGCTCTGGTTTAACCTTGTTCTCCAGCGGAGCAACTTTCTTCTTCTTTGAAGGCGGCATTGCTAGAGGAGTATCAGTTTCAGTTTCTAAGATAACACTCGACTTAGAAGGTAAAGGTTCCTCTTCTATTATAGGAATCTTCTTTTCTAAGGGTTTCCATCTAACCTCGAAAAATTTACTAAGTGTTTGAGCCATGAAATGAACATCATTTCCTGGCGGATTATATGTCATTGCATTTTTAAAAGTGAGCCTCACATCTGCGGCAAACTGCAAAGGGCTCAAATATTCTCCGGAATGTAACTTTGATTTGACGGTCCCTAGGTCCATTGGTTGCTTAATAACAGTGAAATAGTCGGGGATTTTTAACTTTACGACATCAACTGGAGTATTAAAGACCCAACCATGCTGATGTGACATCAGTCGGTTTAGCAGTGTCTCGCACTGTTTCATCAACATGACAGTGCTGGTATCTGAAGGGACGGCCTGTTTCATTGGCTTAGGCCGCTTAGCTCCTGATCCTTTAGTAAGAGGTCCATTTCTTCCCAGCGCAGCCTTTTTCTTCCCAGGAGGCACAACTGCTTCAGTCAGATACCTCTGAGATATCTCCGATCCTGACCTCCTCTGCCCATCAGTGCAATTCTGAATATCGCTAGCAGGTGAATGAACCAAAATATTAGAGTCGACAGAAGCAATTTTCTTCTGCAGTGTCCTGATTTGTTCAAGTTCATTCCTCAACCTAATTCCCAAACCTCTTCTCTCAGAACGTGACATCTTGGACAACGACATTACTTGAATCGGTACACCATATCGATCATAACCATCAGCATTCAAACAAAAGGACTTCCTTTTAGGTGCACAAGAGTCTTCCGAAGCAGTCCTTTCAGTATCAACCCGTCCTGAGCTCCCAAACCCCTCCGATTCTGCCATTGTCTCAACAGCATTGGAAAAGTCTGGCACAATCCCAGACGCGTAACCTTTAAAAACCTTGCGAGATTTTCCCATCATATCACCTGAATCCTTTTTAAACAATTTCTTGGATTCTCTCTGCCCAGTGTAATCTATTGGAACAGTAGGTGCCATGTGGATAACCCCCCAAGTGTGCACATATCAACTATTTCTTCTCAACATTTTGATCCCCTCAAATTACACACAAACACGCCAAGTCGACAATTATGTAAGATATCAATAGCATTGGTATATGACAACTTTCACCATTTCGCGCAATGCAGAGTTCAATTGATTCGTTGTTTTCCCCTTTTGTTCAAGATCCAAGCTTAAGACTTGCCTTGTGATAACTCAGAATATATTCACATTCATTTCCTGTATAGTAACTCAATAACAGAATTCTGATTTATTCTGGGTTATGAATTTAACGAATTGGAATAAATAAAAGAATAACAGATTTAGAAAAACCCTAACCTCAAATCAAATTCCCTTCATTCAGAGACAAACCCTAAAGAAAAAGATCCTAACTTTTAATTTAAACCCTAATTTTTTTAAACTAAAAGGATAAATTAAGACAACCCAAGAAGAATCCAATTGAAAACCTGGATCTCCCCCGGATAAAGGCCTGAGATCTTATCGGTTCGGGTCAGACCCACGAACCCTAATCAAGGACCAAACCCTAGAAGGTAAAACCCTTCTATGCTTACGCTTGTGAGTTGCGAAATAAATATATAAAGGCACAAAGAGATTTGGAAAAGAGGAAAAGGTAAAGCTAGAGAGAGAAACAGAGAGATGAAATGAAATATATAAAGAGAGAGAGAAAGAGAGTACTTACGAGATTGTCTTGTTGGGTCTCTTGATGCCACCCCTCTACTTAAAGGTAATTTGCAGCCCAGCCCGCCGTTCATTAACTAATCTAAACCGTCTGTTTTTTCTCTTTATTTGATCAAACGGTTTTCCTTAATTTTCTATTCAGACCGTCAGATTCAGACGCGCGGCTATGATTGTTATTGGCCAACTCTTTTCAGATCTGTCAAATTGTTTTCCAGTTGGGTTAATTTATCAATCTTACGCGGCAATCATTAATTAAGAAGTATATGCACGCGCTCCGAGGGAAAATGTGTTACACTTGTAATCGTGTATGTAGAGTAAGACCTCTTTGTAACAATATCCTTATATAACAACACCTCACTATAAAAGCTAAACTTTTTCGAAATCAATTTTTCAGTTATGTAAGTCAAACTTTTCCGGAACCAATTTTTAAGTTATGTTATAATATATGTTCTCTATAACAGCACTTCGCTATAACATCCAAAAATATTTGGAACAAACGAGGTTGTTATAGAGAGGTTTGACTGTAATAGCATTTGTGTGGTTATTGGGGATGATTATAATTTATAGCTTGTTTAAGATGGTTGTTACCTGTTATATTGTATCCTACTTTAAATATGATATTTGTTTTAATTGGTACTTAAATTTTGTTGTATCGTATTGTTAAATATATGTCGTTATGTAATGATAGAAAATGTCACTTAATGGAACGATCGATTTGGTGTAGTTGCATCGTTATCTAATTTTTGTTCATCTTTGCCTTATTTATTATTAAATAATCATATTTTATCCTTTACCCTACCTTTTTATATAATAATTATATCTCGTACCTTACTTATTTTTATAATATTGCAAGTTTATTCTTCATAGTGTTGGTGCTTAATATCATGAAACGGCGGCAACCAATACAGTCTATCCAAATATTATATACATTAAAACGATACAATATAATATTACACGACACATTATAAACGATACATAACAATCATCGAAACAAGCTATTAGGCAAAACCAAAAATATTTATTCAATCTTTGTACATTTTGGTTTTCGAATTTTAGATTTTCGAATATCCATCCGAGATTTGTATAACTTATATTTAGTCCTACCCATTAGACATTAGCCCATACTTTATATTAAGTCCAATACCCTACTGATTTTTAGATTTTGTTTACGTCCATAATACTTTTATGTGCACATATTTTTACTATGTTTGGACTTGTTTATTCTCAAGCCCTTATCTATTGCTAGGAATTTATCTTAATCGTTTCGTTGTTTGCATGAATACCTATTTGAATTATTGTAGTGAAGTGTGGAATTATTTAGAAAATTGTATAGGATAAAATATGTTCATATTAAATGCTCGCATAATAAAGCGACACGTGTAGCCGAAGGCAGAAGGCAACCAGGTCCGAAGACGACAATCTCGCTTGTCCCTGAAAGGAATTATGCTCTTAAAAGCGAGATAAATGCCTACCACCCGGTGACATTTAATGGAGAATATTCTATAGCATTAAGTATGTAGTCCGTTATAGAGAATATGGCATGTACTGCCTACCGTTATGCATTCTTCAATGCCCTTCGTAATTGTCATTTAAGAGGGGCTTTGATCCTAGGACCTTGCTCCCTAGGTACCACTATAAATAGGTATTCCAACAACCATTTTAAGGGAGAGAATTTTCTGAGAAGCTTATGCTATATACTGTTCAAAGCTCAATAATATTTTATCTTCTTGCTTATTAATATTGTTACTGCTGCCCCCGGAAGCTCTGCTCTCGGAACCAAGATTTCTATTGTCCTATCTTGATTTCACGCTAAGTCTTACATTCTTGTTTAATTTATTTATCATTTTGGGATGAAATCGATTCACTTGTTTATAAACCACGTACAAATTCAACTATACCGTTTTACGAGTAAATAGTTTGGCGCTCACCGTGGGGCCTAGACAGTTGTGTAATTGAGTTGATCCTTTTACTAACCTGTTTGATTCTTTGTTCTTAGCAAAAATCATAGAAAAAGGTAGATAACGATGTCAAAATCGCACACAACGTTGAGTCACATGGAAATCAGCCTCAGCAAGAAGATACAATCAGTGATACCTGCAACGAGGGGGATGAGGCCACGCCAGTCCACAACGGACAATATCTGCGACATGTTCGAGAGGCAACTCCTAATGATGCTGAAGACGAGCACATCGTTGAAACAGTAAGGATCCTGATGGAGCAACAAAAAGCCATTATTGGCCGCCTCTCACGATAGGATCAGGTCATGACGGAGTTGAAGCAGGCGTTGTTGAGTGCTTCCAATAACGCGAATGGACAAGGTCCAGTTCCTCCTGGTGCTTCCGTAAATCAAACAACGCAGAGGGTCGACAACAACATCCCGGGGGGGAATCTGCTTCGATAGGGAGGGGGGGAATGGTAGCGGATATGGTAACAACAGTGAGAATGATCCCTTTAAAACTGAAATCATGCAGTTTATGAGGGAAATAAACGCCCGAATGGATCAAATAACGGGCGCACCACCGGTGTTGAAAGGATCGGACTCAAAAAAATATACTCAGCTGTCGTTCAAACCAAGCATGTCACCAGAATTGATCCCGAAGCGGTTCAAAATGCCAGACGTGCCGAAGTATGATGGAATTTCGGATCCTCGGAAGCACATCACCACCTATACAATGGCGATGAAGGGGAACAATTTAGCTCCCCACGAGATTGAGCCAGTCTTACTAAATAAATTCGGGGAGACCCTCATGAAGGTGGCCCTGACATGGTATTCGCTTTTGCCCGAGCACTCAATAGATTACTTCGAGATGCTCGCGGATTCTTTTATCAAGGCCCATGCCGGGACCAAAAGGGTACAGGCCCGAAAGGCCGACATATTTAGGACTGCACAAGGAGAGTCCGAATTGCTGCGGGAGTTCGTGATCAGATTCTAGAAGGAAAGAATTGTTCTACCGGCCATACCGGACGAATGGGCAGCCGAAGCATTCACTAACGATCTGAATCCGAGAAGTTTCGATGCTTCCCGAAAATTAAAAGAAAGCTTGCTCGAGTTCCAGGCAACAACATAGACATATGTTCACAACCGGTACGAGTTAAATATAAGAATTGAGGATGATCATCTTGATTTTCCGGCATCAACCAAAGGTCGAGACCAGGAGAAGAATAAGGAGAAGTCAGAGGATGATTTCGATGCAGATTGACGGTCTTCGAGAGGTCGGTTTTTGCCCTATGAAAGGGCCGAAGGACGCGGTAGAGGTTTTCGGTCGGCGAATAGATTTGCAACCGACAGGAGAGCTGATCGCAACCAGAATAACAGATCACTACAGGTATGGCTGTCCAACGGGACGGGCCGGCCCGTCCCGTCCCGCGTCCCGTCCCGGTCCCGTCCCGTCCCGCTTCAAGTTAAATGGGATGGGCCAATGTTAAACGGGACACAGGATGGGACGGGACGGCCATTTCGTCCCGTTTGTCCCGTCCCGTTTCGTCCCGTTTCGTCCCGTCCCGTCCCGCGTCCCGTCCCGCGTCCCGCCAGTTTTTTTTTTTTTTAAAAACTATCCGTTGGGCAACGGCTTAAATGGCAAAAATAGTCGTTGCCAACGGTCCAAACAGCCCCTACACCCCCCAAAACACCCCCTCCCCCCCCCCCTCCCCCCAAACTTTTCCCTAAGTTTATTAAATTACACTTTGGCCCTATTTTCTACTATAAATACCCCCCATTCTTCTTCATTTTTTCCCACAAAAAATCAATCTTCTCTCTCAAATCTCTTACATTCTAATATTCTATCTATATTCTATATTATTCTCTCAATTTTGTTACTATCAAGTATCAACTATCAACTATCAAGTGTCAAGTGATATCTTTCAAGTTTCAACTTTCAAGTATTTGGGCAAATTTTTTGGAGCAACTTTCAAGCTTCAAATTAATTCGTCAAGTATTTGGAGCAATATTTCGGGCAATTTCTTCAAGTTTCAATATTTAATCACGGTGCACTCGTTCCATCTCCTAATTTTAATATATAATTTTTGCGTATCATTTTAGTGCTTAATTTTTGTGTTTACTTTACGTGTTATATTTTCGTATTTCATTTGTGTGTTTAATATTTGTGTTAGCTTTTTTAATTTAGTTTCGTATTTAAATTATGGCACCTAAAAATGTATTTGGTATTTTTAAAAAAAGTAGTAAAAAAAGTAGTAAAGGTGAAAGTAGTAGTAATCCTAATCCTAACCCTTCTCCTAGACCCCCTAGAGTTAGCAAGCATATTGATGAAATGACTCATGTTGATGAAACTTCATTTTCTCAAACCCCCACATTTTATGATGTTCATGTCGGAGAACAATTAGATCATGAAACTTTACAAAGACAATTTGGCAATGATATTTTTTTTGAGGATGAAGAAAATGAGGATGAAGAAAATGAGGAAGAAGAATTAGATGAAACATTTAAGTTAATATTTTATAATTCTTTACTTAGTTTTCTAATTTTCTTTTTAACATACTAACATAGTAACATTTAAGTTTATTAAATAAGTCAAAAATCTAGCCGTTGCAAACTTTAAAAATATAGTAATTTTCAAAAAACTAGACGTTTTTTTATTAAAAAAATACACTTAAGGCCCACGAACCAGTCCCGTCCCGTCCCGTTCCGTCCTGTCCCATCCCATCCCATCCCGTTTGTTAGCGGGACGGGATGGGACGACCGTTTCGTCCCGTTTGTCCCGTCCCGTTTCGTCCCGTTCCGCCACCGTCCCGCTTAAATGTCGTCCCGTCCCGTCCCGTCCTGTTAATTTCGTCCCGTCCCGTCCCGTCCCGTTGGACAGCTATAACTACAGGAAGAGGAGAAATCGGGGTCCTGAGACTCCTCCTACCCCAGGCATTCCAAATACAACTTCAACGTCAGCGTAGTGGAGCTAGGATCGACTATGAGGAACATTAAGGAAGCACGGTTCCCAAAGCCAATGAGATCTGATCCCAGACAAATGAATCCTAATTTGTGGTGCGAACACCATGGGACCAACAACCACTAGACTGGGGACTGCCGGCATCAACAAGAAGAGGTGGAAACATTGCTGAATAATGGCCATCTCAGAGAATTCATGAGTGATCGGGCTAAAAATAATTACGGCCGCAATCGTGATAACGCGAAACCTTCAAAAGCAGGAGAAGATCCTCCACGTTTGACGATCAACATGATTTTTGGGAGGAAAAAGATTAATGGTGTGTCATTTACTGCGTCACAAAAGACGAAAGTGTCATTGACCAATAGTAAGAGACTCCGAGAAGTCGTTGTGGATTACATTAATTTCATAGAGGAAGACGCAGATGGACTACTGATGCCGCATAACAATGTATTGGTAATCTCTTTAAATGTCTTAGATTTTAAAATTAAACATGTTTTGTGGACCCGGGAAGTTCAGCCAATATTATCCAGTGGAGGTGCTGGAGTAAGCCAAGCTCATTGGGAATATCATTTCGGCCACAAAACTCCTCGACGGGTCCAACCTAGCAAGCGTGACAAATCGAGGAGAGATCCTGCTACCCACGAATTCCGAAAGGGTGATAAAGACAACCTTTTTCGAGGTAGTGGACGGCTTATGGGCTATAATATTATCTTGGGGAGACCGTGGTTGCACGAGATGAAGGTTGTGCCGTCAACATATCATCAATTGTTGAAATTCCCAACTCCTGAGGGAATTAAACAAATAAGAGGTGACCAACCGACATCAAGGGAGATGAGTGCATCTTAGTTTCCAGTAGTAAAGGGAAGGAGCTTGCAGCATAGCAATTACAAGAACCGACACCTGCTCCATGCCGAACGAAGTCAACTAGGGGGAGGAGTTGTCGGAATCCTATCAGGTACCAAGGTATTTCCAAGTACCAGAAGAATGAACACAACAAAGTCCACAACGGAAGAACTTGAGCAAGTCGCATTGTTCAAAAAGTTCTTGGAGAGGAAGTTCCACTTGGGGATGGGACTAAACCCCAGCTCGGGTCAGAATTTATAGAATTTCTTAAATTTAACGTTAACTGTTTTGCGTGGTCGCATGGACGGAAGTGGCTATGCACAAACTGAGCCTAGATCCTAACATCCCTCTGGTAAGGCAGAAAAAATGTCCTATTGTCGAGGTTAGAAACAAATTCGTCAAAGAAAATGTAACTCGTTTACTCGATATCGGTTCAATCTGAGAGGTAAAGTAACCTGACTAGCTAGCTAACATAGTAGTAGTTCCGAAGAAGAATAATACATTTTGCATGTGCATAGACTATAAAGATCTAAATAAGGTGTGCCCAAAAGACTCGTTCACATTGCCAAACATTGATCAAATAATTGATGCGATGGCCGGGCACGAGTTAATGAGTTTCCTTGATGCTTACTCCGGGTACAACCAAATCAAGATGAACCCAGAGGATCAGGAAAAAACTTCGTTCATAACGAACTTTGGCATATATTGCTATAATGTGTTGCCTTTCGGGCTAAAAAATAACGGAGCCACTTATCAGCGGCTCGTAAAAAAAATTCTTGAAAAGCAAATAGGGAAAACCATGCAAATTTACATAGATGATATGCTAGTTTAGTCTCTAAACGCGAGTGATCATCTTAAACACTTGCAAGAAACCTTTGACATCCTAAGAAAGCACAACATGAAGCTTAACTTTGAGAAATGTGCATTCGGAGTCAGCTCTGGTAAGTTCTTGGGATTCCTGGTGTCGCAAAGGGGATCGAAGTCAGCCTCGATAAAATTAAAGCCATCGAAGACATCCCTGACCAGCTATCAAGCGTGAAAGAGGTTCAAAGGTTGACAGGAAGACTGACTGCTTTAAGCAGATTCATTTCCCGATCTTCGAAAAAATGCCACACTTCTTTTCGCTCCTCAAAAGAAGAACAACTTCGAATGGACTCCGGAATGTCAGCAGGCCTTTAAGGATTTGGAAAGGTATTTGTCGAGTCCTCCGCTACTATCAAAACTAGATGAAGTCGAACGATTCTACTTAGCGGTCTCGGAGGTAGTGGTAAGTGCCATTTTAGTCCGTGAGGATGAAGGTACGCAATCTCCTATCTATTATGTTAGTAAAATTTTAACGGGAACAGAAACTCGCTACCGACATTTGGAAAAAAATTTCTTGGCTCTCGTAGTTGCCGCTCGAAAGCTTAGGCCTTATTTCCTACGTCATCTGATAGCCGTGGTGACCACTTTTTCTCTACGGAATATTCTTCATAAACCTGAACTTTCAGGTAGGCTGGCCAAGTGGTCAGTCGAAACGAGTGAATTTAACATAGAGTATAAACCTAGGACTGTGATTAAGTCACAAGTTTTGGCCGACTTTGTGGCCGATTTCAGTTTGGGACTGTTACCCTTTGGCTACCAAAAAAAGCAATGATGGTGTCAGAATCAACATCAGGAGTTTGGACCTTGTTCACGGACGGAGCTTCCAATGTGAAGGGGTCCAGGCTCAGCATAGTGCTAACCACGCCCTCAGGAGAAACCCTAGGGCAGGCCACAAGGACCGTTCCTCTGACTAACAATGAAACAGAGTATGAAGCTTTGATTGCAGAACTCGAGCTGGCCCAGGGACTGGACTCCGAGGTCATAAACATCAAATGCGATTCCCAATTGGTAGTAAATCAGGTCTACATGATCTTCGAAGCCAAATAATGACACATGCAACAATATGTAGTGAAAGTCCATGCCCTACTCGCACGGTTCAGGGAATGGTCAATTACACACATCCCAAGTGAAGAGAATGCGGAAGCAGATACAATAGCCAATCTGGGATCGTCTATGGAAATGAAGGGATCAGACTCCGGTTAGGCCGTACAGCTTATGCATCCAGTATTAGACACAGACAACTATTACGAGGTAAACGTGACCAACTTGGTCTAGGACTGGAGAAATGTGATCATTGACTATCTCGAGCACGAAAAATTTCCTGAAGATCCCAAGGCATCACGAGCGCTGCGCACTAAAGTAGCTCGATACAGCTTTAGGGAGGTCAATTGCATAGAAGATCTTTCCAAGGCCCGTTGGCCCGATGTTTGGGGGCTTCCGAAGCTAACTATGTCATGAGAGAAGTCCACGAAGGGATCTGTAGAAACCACTCAGGCGCAAATTCTGTAGTGTTAAAGCTAATCCAAGTGGGATACTACTGGCCTCGGATAGAACAAGACGCTAAGGCTTATGTACAGAAATGCGATAAATGCCAATGCCACGCACCATTGGTACATCAACCAGCAGAACTACTCCACTCGATTTTGTCGCCCTGGCCATTCATCAAGTGGGGAATGGATATAGTCCGCCCGCTGCCACCAGCCCCAAGTAAGGTAAGATTTTTTTGATTTTAATTGACTATTTTTCTAAGTGGGTTAAAGCAGGTCATTACCAGAAATCGGCGAATGCGAAGTGTTAGATTTCTTGTGGGAGAATATAATTTTCATATTTGGGATACCAAAAGAGATAGCCTGCGACAACGGGCCACAATTTATAGAAGCAAAGTTCACAAAATTCCTTGAAGACTTGAAAATCAAAAGAATCACATCATCACCCTATGACCCGAGTGTAAACGGTCAAGCGGAATCAACAAACAAGGTGATTATCCAAAATCTCAAAAAGAGATTGGAAGCAGCCAAAGGAAAATTGCCCGAAGAGCTACCAGGAGTACTATGGGCATATCGAACAACGACCTAATCAAGCACGGGAGAGACTCCTTTTTCTCTTGTATACGGAGCAGAAGCCTTGATCCTAGTGAAGGTAGTGGAACCTACCTTGAGGTATTTTTGGGCGGACGAAGAAACAAATAACGAAGCATTGCTGATCAAATTGGAGTTACTCGACGAACGCAGGGACTTGGCACATATAAAGATGACAGCCCAAAAATAGAGAATGGAAAGATATTACAATCGAAGAGCCAACCTCCGTTATCTCAAAGTAGGAGACTCGGACTTAAGAAAAGTAACTCAGAACATCCAAGAGCTCAACGCAGGAAGGTTAGTTCCGACGTGGCAAGGCCCCTACCGGGTTTCAGATGTCACCGGTAAAAGGGTCATACGAATTGAAAAATCAAGATGGAGTAAAGTTGCAGAGCAATTGGAACGTGGCACACCTCAAAAGGTACTATTGTTGACGAACATCGCCTATACTGAAAATATGTGCTGCACTCTTTTTCCCTTCGTCCAGTTTTTGTCCCAATTGGGTTTTGTCAAGGTTTTTAACGAGGCAACAATGGAAAGCATACTACGAAAGATTCTTCGTTAGCGGACATAAGACCTTAAAATGACAAGGCACGCAGACAACGGATCACTAAGTAGCGGTTAGATAATCTTTTGCTCGGTAGCAAAGTTCCTACCGGAAAGTAAAATTTGCTATCGGCCCAAAGGTTACCCGATCGTTCGCGAGTGAAATCCACTGGGGGTTGTTAGATAGTCTTTGGCTCGATAACAAAGTTCCTAAGGGGAAGTGAAGCTTGCTATCGAACTAAAGATTATCTAACCATCCACTAGTGGAATCTTCAAAGGAGCAAGACTTCCAGTGTTCAAATTCGCATGCTTCGCATTCAAACACTGGGGATGGGGAGGAATATGAGAATACGGCAAGAACTGCCACATCGACTGGGACTACAAAATTCGGGAGCAAAGTTTTATCATCTGGACCGCGGACTACGCGACCAGCCCCGTATAAACAAGTTGTACAAGTTAGTGACAAGTAATGGCAATTTCTTTTTAGCACAACGAATGCTTATGTACTTTTGAAAATGGAAGGAATAAAGTAAAGTCCGTTTATTTTATCTTATTTCTTGTCTGAACGATGAATTAATTTTATCATTTGAAAGTTAAACAAGTACTTCAAATGCTAGTGCCGTAATGAACAGGAGACGTCCTCTTCAAAAGCACCGTAAACATAAGAGGGTCCTCTCTTATGAAACCCTCAAGGTAAAGGGTTGATTCCAGAAGAACTTATGCCTAGAATCCAAATGCTATCGGGGAAAATACACCCGAAGCCTCGCATAACTCGACGCAAAAATAAAAACTTTCACAATACTTAAATGAAAAAAATACTTCTATATACAACAAATATGCTAAGCAGCACGAGTACAAAAGTATGAAGAAGAAAAGAAAAATGAAAAGAAAGCAAAAGCTAAGCTATTGCATCCCCGGAATCCGGAGGAAGAGAAATATCTGCACCTGCAGGAGAGGTAGGCGGATCCACTGCTGGCTCAAGACTTTGCCTTCATCATCTTGGCCTTCTCCATCATCTCCTTCGAGTTCTTCTTCAGTTCCTGAGAACTTAGAACGGGATCCAGAAGAGTCAGGGGCCTTAGGTCGGACCGGAAGGCCCCTCCGGGCAGTTGACTCGTGCTCACGGGCCTTGGCGATTTCGGCATCAAAATCAACAACGCCCGCTTTGGCCTCTTCCAAGGTTTTTCTCCTCGTGCTATACATAGAATATATTTTTTCAACAGTGAGGGAAGCCTCTCTGCGCTGAAGTTCTTCATTAAGATGGTAAACCTCGGTCGAAAGGTTATCCCGCTCGATGTAACGGCCCGAAGCCTGATATCAAGGTCACGGACAGTGGAGTTAAAAACTTTATTATGCTCTATAACTCTTTTCACACCCCAACCTAGGTGAGGCATGGTTGGCACCCGGTGCCGTACTGGCCTGAGCAAACTACTCTGCAACTCTTGAATGTTGGACGTAACCCAGAACATACATAAGCCAACATGGCCAAAACTCTTAATATATCGTAGGCGGTCGAGCGTCATATCAGCTAGCCATCATACTCAAAATATCAATACATGTTCGGGCCGAGGAGGCCACTATGAGTATCAATATTGGACAACCCAGAAAGAAAACTTAAATGAGGGCCAAAAAGGCCACTAAAATACTGTACATACTGAACATGTGTCTACAGAGCCTCTAAGAATATCTGACATCAAAATATCATCGGGATAGGGCCCTGTCCTACCTGTAAGTTTATAACAAAATCTAATATCATGACCTCTAGACTCGGCTATACTCCGGAAGAGATGGAGTCTTACCGATTTCCCGCTGAATATCAATCATGTTTACTTTGAGGGCTAGTCAAACTGATTACTTGCACCTGCAGGCATGAAGTACAGCGCCCCATCAATGGTATGTTAGTACAATGAGATGTACCAACTATGTAAGGCAGAAATCAGTACATATAAATAAATTCTGAAAACTGAAAAACATGAATGAATACAAAAATAGTTTGTTCAAAAATAAGAATAAGAGTGGCTTACCACGTACTGTAGATAGATCGCTATCACTTGGACTACTTGGTCCTTCAATCCGATTGAACAACTCAACCTATCATAAGATTCTGAACTATTTCAATCAACCGTTGCTCAGTGAAAATAACACTATTATCAACAATAGTAACACATCAACTAGCTACCAGGCGACAAGCTTGTTCTACGGCAAATCGGACAACATCTCCCCCATTTCTTTCACCTCCCTCAAGGCCACAACATCAACAATAACAGGCCACCCTTAATCCATATATCCAGCACCTTAACAATATGAGAACTGCCCAATAATACAATATAACAACAACTATAGGGCCAAGGTTAAGCTTAGGAATAACTAGCTTACGATACATCAAGCGACAAGCTCGGTCCTTAACTAGCAACAAAACTCCAGCCACAGCAACATTGTAAAAACACCTCAAAACATTCCAACATGGTATCACAACTTCTATACGTCTTTTGATCGTCAACTCATAACTTCTAGCTTTAAACAACTTAGCTAGGGCTTAGATATGATCAAACTCGTGTAGGAGAAGAAGAGCTTACCTTTAAACAACAAGAAGAACTCCAAGAAAAATTCTCCTTTAACTTGAAAGAACTCACAATACATCAACAACATCATATAAGTGATCTCCACCACTTCTATAATACTTTTGATGAAGAACTTAGGTGGTTTGGACTTGGATTTGTGTATGAATCTTTAGGATATACTTAGAGAGAGTTTAGGGCTGCTTGGAAGTCTGATTTGGCCGAAAACGATATTTAGAGACGAAAGTTATCACTTTATATAACAAGGTAAGCTTCCACCGACTTGTGGGTCCCAAGGAAGCTGCTTGCGTAGTCTCACGAAAACGTGAATATCTCTCTATTCAGACGTCGTGTCGATGAACGGTTTAATGCATTGGAAAGTAGACTCGTAGATCTTCAGTTTGATGGGTGTATCACCCCATAACTCAAAGTATATTTAGAGGAAAGCTTAGTGACATTAGACCCAAATTTAGGTCAAATTATAAATGTAACTTGCGACAACTTTTGCCGTGTTTTGTTTTACAACTTGTTTGATAAAAAAACTAAACATACAAATATTATATGATTCAATTACCTTAAAAAATTACCTCCTTAGGATATTAAGCACTCCTAGTTTACCCCGAAAGTACGGGTTATAATATCTGTGATTCGTTTAACCTCCAATCCTCACGATACTTCCTTAACACTTGTTTTAACCCATCATTATCTTTGTAAAGGTTCTTAAGCTCTCCATTTTACTTTGATTCACTTGAGATGCATTGTAGCATGAAATTATGGGGTGTTACATCCTTCCCCCCTTAGGAAAATTTGTCCTCTAATGTTAACTCTTAGAGACTTGCAAAAAGTTTGCCAAAGTCTTATTTGAACACTTGACCAAAACCAAACTGCACGCAACCAAGAAATACAATATACATGCCACACAAGGCCAATATCTTTAGATGGAAACACTTGGTCTCACACTATACGGCCATTTATCATGAATAGAGCAAGATATAAATACAAGTTCATTTCAACATTCACCGTTTATGCTGGCAGGGTTGTAAATAATATCTAACTATTGAAAAAGGTCGGCATCTTAAACCATAATATTATCATCTTCCTCGTGATTGTTGTTTTCCTTATACTAGAGCCTTCATATAGGGACATTACCAACTTATGGATATTGCTTCTACCCGATACTCACGCTCCTCTGATTCAATCTTATTCAATACGTCCTACTACCGTTCAATATCTATAAATTCGGCTCCCTCTTGACCCTTTAACTCAGGATCCTTATTGCCTTACTTATTGAGCTTTCTATCTCGCACCTCCTTAAGAAAGGTTATCATCCTCATTATTAAACTTACAATGGTCATTATTTAGTAATTTTACTGTATTTACGTAACCTAGCTCTTACTATGACTTATATCCCACTTCGGGAGTTCAAAGATGTCTAAGCCAAGCTCGTGTTCATTACCTTATCTAGTCTTTTTGTCTTTTAATTCTACTTTGCAACAATTTACCTTTGGTATTACATGCTGACTCTATTAACAATCAAGTTACTACATCATCTAACAATACTCTAGATACATATAGACCTAGTAGCACAATTACACATACTCTCATTTTAAATTAGGTAACATACCTAATTGCCTCTAAGATAGGGCTCGAAATCCCACTGATCTCCCAATGCATACATCTGATTCTGGGTCCCTTTTAAGCCTGACGTTCTCCTCCTGCATCTGCCTAGCTGAAATGATGGTACTGAGCCCCTAGGCTGCCCTGAACTACTGCTACACCTCATAACTCAACATCGGATAGTTCTGTGCCATATGACATAGGGTGCCACATCTGAAACATGCATCCGTACCTCGTAAGCACAGTCCCTCGTGTCTCCTTCTACACTGCTCACATCGAGGTGGTTTCATTTGTCCAACACTCTCTTGATCTTGCACTCCTTGTGCCCTTGATCCATGACCCATTCTCAACCGAGGACTTTGAGAATATTGGGTCTCCTCAGGCCTAGATAAACTTCCCCTTGCCTGACCTCATCTCTTCTAAGACCTATTACTACTCGCTGACCCTACATACTCGTAAACTGGCTTGTCTCTCTTACCTTGCTGCCTTTCTCGAGCTTGTTCTAGTTGCTATCGATGTGTATGCTCCTCTAGATTATGGGCAAAAGCCTAAATCCGAGATATGTCCATATTGTCATTCAGCGAGGCTGTGGTATAAGCTTCAACTAACTCTGGTACCAGCCTTGCCACAAATCGATGTATCCTGGCTCACATCGTATCATCCAAAGATGGGGCATACCTGGCCAAAGAATCAAACCTGAGCATGTACTGGCGAACACTCATGTCACCCTGCTGTAGGGCTAAAAACTGATCAACCTTGGCTTCCTGAATCTCCAATGGTAAGTAATGGTCCAGGAAGGCCTTGGAAAATTCTTCCCATTATGCTGGTTACACATTCTGCCCTCTAGATAATTCCCATGAATCATACCAATACACAACTATATCTCGCAGCCTGAAAGCTGCTAACTCCACTACCTCTGTCTCGGAAGTATGCATAACTCGAAAGATCCTGTAAAGCTGGTCAATAAAATCTTGGGGATCCTCGTACTGATCTATCCTCGTGAACTTTGGAGGGCTCAAAATAATAAACTCGCGGACCCTCGAACTTCCGAGCCTCTCAGAAGGTCCCGCACTAGCTGGAACTCTAGTATGTCGCTGTGTAGATACTAACTGGGTCAAAAGATGCACAACACTCCTAAGATCCTGATTAGTAGGGACTGGTGGCGGTACTGGTGCTCTATGAAGCTCCTCTGGTGCTAGTGGAGTAGGGAATACTCAAGAAGGTGACTCAACTCGAACCTCTGACGGATCTACATAAACCGGCAGCGATCTACTAATACCTCCCCCCTCAACAGCTTTACCTTTCTGACTAGCTGTAGCCATTCTTATATCAGACATATTTTATACAACATATCAAATATGAGTTAGACATTGACTCCTTATGACTCAGCTCTATACCGCACGATCTGGACCAGAAAGATGGGTAACCAATCCTAAATGCCTTGTAGCTTCCTATTTATAAATGTGGTGCACAACACATCCATAAATAAGACTCTACTAGACACGGCTTTGTAGACTCCCTAGGACAAACCTGCTCTGATACCAATTTGTCACATCCCAACATAGGTGAGGCGTGGCTGGCAACCAGTGTCGTACTGGCCTAAGCGAACCACTCTGCAACTCTTGAATGCTGGACGTAACCCAGAACATACATAGGCCAACATGGTCGCAACTCTTAATATATTATAGGCGCCAAGCGTCATATCAACTAGCCATCATACTCAAAACATCAATACATGTTCGGGCCGATGAGGACACTATGAGTATCAATACTGGACAACCCAGAAAGAAAACATAAATAAGGCCCGACAAGGCCACTAACATACTTTACATTCTAAATATGTGTCTACAAAGCCTCTAAGAATATCTAACATAAAAATAGCATCGGGACAGGGCCTCGGCCTACCCGTAAGTCTATAACAAAATCTGATATCATGACCTCTAGACTTGGCTATACTCCAAAAGAGATGGAGTCTTACCAATTTCTCACTAAATATCAATCTTGTCTACTTTGAGGGCTCGTCAATTGCACCTGCAGGCATGAAGTGCAGTGCCCCGACAATGGTACGTTAGTACAATGAGATGTACCAAGTATGTAAGGCAGAAAGCAATACATATAAATAAATTCCGAAAACTAAAAACATGAATGAATACAAAAATAGTCTGTTGAATGATAAGAATAAGAGTGAGCTTACCACATACTGTAGATCGATTTACGAGATCGCTATCACTTGGACCACTTGGTCCTTCAATCTGATTGAACAACTCAACCATCATAAGATTCTGAACTATTTTAGTCAACCGTTGCTCAGTGATCTTGTCACGCCCCAAAACCGAGGGACATGACCGGCGCTCAACCGGGTAGCCCCAGTCAAGCGGACCTGGGTGCCTTTCCTACCCCACGTGCTACCTCATGTTCTCATTACTCATTAATCAAGGAAATAACCATTTATAATTAAAACACCTTTTTACAAAACATACATAACATACATGGTTACTTAGCGTGGTTTACAACTTACATCGCCCAACGTACAAAATACATATTTACATAAGTTCACAACCCACATTTCCTGTCTACGGAGCCTCTAAGGGTACAAAAGGATGATACAATACTTGCCGGTAACAAGGCTCCGGCTATACCTTACACAAATACCAAAACAAGACTCCGGAATAAATGCGGCATGAGCCACGCAGGGCTCCAAGAGGAAAGGGGCTCACCAATTCAGCTGACGGGAAGTGAAGGGGAGCTACGGTCGGTGGACTGGGGTACCTGCTATGGATCCACCTACAATCATAACACGAATGTAGCGCCCCCCGACAAAAGGGACGTCAGTACATTTGAATTGTACTGGTATGTATGAACAAATTTTGCCCCAAGTAAACTCAAACCATACACAAGTAACGAGCAGTAATAGAATCAACAATCAAATACACATGAAAGGAACAATCAAGCCAAACAAGTTTACAATCTCTCCTTTTTCCCCTTCAACATTATCACATCAACGATTTCATAATTTTCTCATATTTTCATTTCAATAGTGATTTCGATCACTTTCCACCCTTATTACCTCGTCCACCCTTATCACCACAACCCACACCTTATTACTTCGTGTTGCGGCGCGCAACCCGATCCCACCGAACAATCACAATTCACAAACAACAACAACAATTCACAAGGAACAACAACGACAACAACAACAATTCGCTAAGAATTTCCATAACCATCAATACCATTTCCATCATGTTCAACAGCTTCATATGCAATTTAAGTCACAACGATAATTACCCATGACAAGCCATATATGTTATTACCATATTTGTTTCGATTGCATCAATTACGATTTCTTTCCATCATTTGTTTCCCAGCTCTTACCACATAAACACATCCACACACACACATTTGGTTTGTTGCCAATCACTTGCACCATTATATCGGGAGACTTAACCACGAACACTCAAAGCATACCAATCACAAGAATTTCACAAATAGTCCACATAGATATCACATACCAAATAGTCGTACACCAAACAAAGTGACTTTACAAAGGTCAAAGTTAGCCATACATACATGGAGTCGAATTCCCTTTTAACTTCTACTTTCAATTCACCAAACAGTCTAGCAACGTCAATCTAGTGCACAAGTTAACACATATATCTTAGAATTGAAGTTCACAATTACTACCCGAACATATTTAGGTTATCAACCCTTCTTTTGCAAACCTCTACTTCTACCCAATTTCCCCTTACTAGGTTTTAGGTTTTAAAAGACATGCATGTACGTTTTCATCCTTTATTTTCAAGAATCAATGCGTGAGATTCCCCCTTTATGTTTAAACCTAAAAATCAATGAAAAAGGGTTGGGAATTTTACCTGTAAGAATGGGGATGAAGACAATTACTTTGAAAATTCCCGGCCTGGATGGTTTTAAAGAATAAAATTGATGAGGATGAACTTTCTCTCTCAAGAACCCTCTCTTCCCTCTCTCTTATTTTGTTCAGAAAAATCGTTAAAATGAGGGGTTGGGGTATTTTATTAAAAAGGGGGTCGGGTTAAAAATTTAGAAAAATAGGAACCCGAGTCAGGTATGCGGTCGCACTTTGCGATCGCAAAGACAAAATGCGGTCCGCGGAATGGACCGCAAAAGTGCTCCAAAAACCTGTTCCTACTGTTTAGGTTTGCGGAGGAAATGCGGTCCGCATACCCGATTTGCGGTCGCATAATGCACCGCATTTTTGACCTCAAATTTGACTGGCACAAGGAATCATTTTACGATAGAAATGCGGTCCGCATATCAGTTATGCGATCGCATAATGGATCGCATTTTGGCCTCAATTATAACCAAACCACTGACTCAATCTGCGGCAGAATGTGGTCCGCATACTTGATTTGCGACCGCATTCTGGACTGCAAAATAGCACTTTTCTGTGGGGCCTTACAGATCTCTTGTTGCATCGTCGTTGTTGCTTATTCTAAGAACACAATGTGGCTCTTACGCGTAGCAAGGTAGATCGTCCGTAAGGCAGACTACAACATTATAATAGAGAAGCCCCCTCATCACTGGCTCTCCCATCATCGTCGACACCATGGTGTCTACGACTGGCTTGGACGCGATGCTTGTCCCCACAATGCTCACGGTTGGTTCAGGCGCGACGCTCTTCGCCCTTTTGTTTTTGCCCTCGGCCACGGAGGAATGTCCCTTTTTGGTTGCTTGTTCTCCAGTCGAGGACTTCGAGAAGATGAACTTGCACCAGAAGTAGGCCCGACGACACCCGTTCGGGCAAGAGCCTTCTGTCGTAACCTTGCTGCATCAGCAGGATCAGCCAAAGCGTCCTCCTCGGGGATGATAACTGGCCCCTGTGGAAGACCTGAATTCCACAAGAAAGAAGAGTTATCCAAGTTTCCTATAGGAAAAGAAAAAGCAAGGTAAGTTCAACCTACCATGACTTTTGTCCTTCTACCCGTATTTGAGGGCCAGTTCTTTTCACTTGCGGGTCTCATGCGTAGTAACATCCAGAGTTTTCTGGACCCACTGGTCCAGGCCTTCAACCCTTGGTGGTGTCCACCGAGTTGCTAAAATAGTGAAAGAAGGAGGATCAGTAATAGCATGGGACAATCTTTAACTAAAAGGAAAGACAAACGATGAACTTACGAGTACGGTTCCATGATTCAGGAAAGGATGAAGTCGTGGCCGGGATAATATCTCTGATGGCAACTACAACGAACCGCTCCATCCATCCACGGTCATTGTTATCATCTCTGCTGGTTAGCAAAACGTGATAACCACGTTTGCTGAAATTTATCCTTCCCACACAGAAAATCTAGGGATAATGAAGATTCATCAATCGAGCCAAGGATAACTATTCTCCCGTCTCCATGCATAGAAGACAAGCGACTGTCCTCCACACAAAAGGACTTACCTGTGCCAAGCACACTTGGTAACGGATAAGAAAACTCCGCGATAACGGGGTCAAGCTCTCCGCTCAATAAGAACGGGCCCAAAGTGGTAAACATATGTAAAATCCTTCATAGGTAAGGTTAACCGCTCCACCAGGTCAGGAGCGATGATGTTCAAATCCTGGAAACAACAATCTTCCTTTATAGTAGGGATGTTACAAAGGACTGATGGAAGAAGGGTACACACCAACAGCCCATGTGCGAGGGTTAGCAGAAGAGTACTTCTCTTTGAATTCCTTAGTGGTAGTAAGCTTTATGGGAATGATGGTGCTTACCGTAGGAGGAGCAGCATCATCAACACTTTCTTTGTTCTTGGAAGCACTAAAATTTCTGAAAGAGGAGGCCATTGATATCAAAAAAAGAAAAAAGGTTTTTTTTCTCTGAAGAAGAAGATTAGAGGAAGTTGAAAACAAGTGTGGTTGAGTAAAGAGAGTTCGAGAGAATTTAGAGAATTATGAAGTGGAAAAGAGGAAGAGTGATGCGTATAAGTAAAGGAATAGACGGCTAAAATCGTGGCTATGATTACCTCGAGAACCAGTGAAAGTGTTGCTGAATCATGGGATGATGCGTGTTCGGGATATTAAATGCGGAGAGACGTGCTTCTAATAAACCGTCAAAAACTTTTCAGAGGGGGTCAGAGAATTTTCTGCCAAAAAAGGTATCTTCACCAACTTTCCGATAACACAAAGATGTGCCACTGGAAAGCAGGGGGACTATCTGTATAGGGTAAAATATGTTCATACTAAATGCAAGCATAATAAAGCGACATGTGTAGCCGAAGGCAGAAGGCAACCAGGTCCGAAGATGACAATCTCGCTTGTCCCCGAAGGGAATGATGCTCTTAAAGGCGAGATAAATGCCTGCCACCTGGTGACATTTAATGGAGAATATTCTATTGCGTTAGGTACGTAGTCCGTTATAGAGAATATGGCATTTACTGCCTACCGTTACGCATTCTTCAATGGCCCCCATAATTGTCATTTAAGGAGGACTTGATCCTAGGACATTGTTCTCTATGTACCATTATAAATAGGGATTCCAACAACCATTGTAAGGAATAGAATTTTCTGAGAAGCTTATGCTATATATTGTTCAAAGATCGATAATATTTTATCTTCTTACTTATTAATATCGTTACTGTTGCCTCCGGAAGCTCTGCTCCCGGAACCAGGATTTCTACTGTCTTATCTTGATTTTCACGGTAAGTCTTACATTCTTGTTTAATTTATTTATCATTTTGGGATCAAATCGATTCACCTGTCTACAAACCACGTACAAATTCAACCGTATCGTTTTACGGGTAAACGAAAATATTACATGAATATCTAATTTAGATGATAATTTTTGTAAGAAGAAGAAGCAGCAGCTCAACTTATATACTTAAAATTGAAAACGCAAAATAACAAAACGATCAATCCGAAATTGAACTTGAAAAAATTGATCCATTCCAAGTTTCTTTGGATTGAATTTGAATTTTATAAATTTGAAAATCCAAAATCCAAAATCCAATACGATGTTTTCATATCTAATCTGAACTACCATATGTCCATCCCTAAGTTATAATAAATTTTAAATGTGTGGCCTTAAATATATTATAATATTTATATTGCTATAAAAGTTTTTTATTAAGAATAGAATAAAAATAATCCTTCAAATAGATTTTTTTAAAATACATAAATAATAGGGTAAAGGGCCAAATATATCCCTTTACTTTGGTATATTGTTTATATTTACCCTTCTTTATACTATCGGGACATATCTACTCTTACCATTAACAAAACTTTTTAAAAATACTCTCCATCTAACGGAATCCACCAGATTAATAAAACAATCATTTTAAAAAAAAGTTTATTAACCCATAACCCGTTAAACCCATCATTTTAAATACGAAGCCTAGATTTCTGAGACGTCCTAACACATTTTATTCATTTAGAGAGAGATCGAGAATAATGGTGGTTGTAGGATTTGTAAGAACTTATATTTTTGGTTCTTAGTTGTTCATGGTGGCATTAGGATGTCATGTTATCATTTTCGGTTGTATTATTTTGTGGTTATAATATGACATCCCTTTGTCTAATGCAATGCACACTTGATAGTTGGTTTGCATGTTGGTAACAACTGATATATACTTTAACAATATTTGTGTTTGGTTAATGCATGAAGTTGTGTACTTAAGTTGTTAAGTTACTTTTCAACTTGTTTGTGTACTTTCTTTCATTCTTGATGATTTTCTTAAACTCTACTTTTATATTTTAAATTGAATCTCCTCTAATTATTTTTTAATTTTTATTCCTTATAAGTTCAGTTGTTACTAAGAATTGTAAGTATCTCATCCCATAGCTTGAATCTAACTTTGATTCTTAAGGCGTGATTTGGCGATAATTACTCATTGTTCAAATGCTTAAAGCAGAATAAGAAAATATGGTGTGTGAATACTCATCAACAAAGGCCCATTGTTGGAGGAATACTTCGGTAGCTGGCCTAAGACTTAAGAATTGTCAACCTAATAAGATGCTATAAACATTCAAGTCATGCCGAAAAGAAAATTATGGTGAATACTCGGCACAATTCGACATGGTGGGAAGAAAACAAAGAGAGAAGCTAGAAGAAGAAAAAAATTGAAAAAGTAGAATATAATAAACATACAATAAGGATATTAAAAGAACTGTGACTCAATATATAAATGAATATATGATTGTTAGTATTTTTATGTCATTCTCTTATTGAGTTCAATAAATGACTACGAAGGAGATAATTAATCTATAAGGAAGAAGTGCAGTCAATAAAAGGGGGTTTAACGGGTTTAAAAAAAACAGGTATTCTTTCTCTTTTTAAAAAGTTTGGCTAATGGTAAGGGTAGATGCGACCCGATAGTATAACGAAGGGTAGATATGAATAATATTTTATATTATTTAGAAAAGGAAAGATGGTCGACCAGGGGCATGTATGTCATTTTAAAAATATTCTTACATTGTTTTATTTTTTAAAGTGTCATTGATACACGCGGACCCCACGTTTATCTAACCACAACACTCCTTTGAATGTATTGTTAATTAGACTACATTTCCAGAGAGTATTACATGCAAATCTCATTTGGAATGTTCCTTTTCTCATTTGGTAAATTAATCAAATTTGGTTTAGTCAACTAGAAGTTTCCATAGAGAAAGTAAAATTAATTTTTAAATAATAAATATCGATAAATATTTACAAGATTTTTGTATTTATCCATACTGTTTTAAAGCTATTTAAAAATTAAAATTAAAAAGTTTTCATCCATCCACACTCTTCGAAGGCAATTTCAAACTAAAAATTTCATATTCAATAGTAATTTAAATTTTTTTTTTTTATTAAATCTCAAAAGTTAATTTAAGTGATGAGATTTGTTCATACTTACTAGGAGGCTATCTCTTATATGCTTAATTGATGTGAAAATTTAATCTACATCATTTGAACTCATTTTTCAAGTTTTCAACTATCAATAAATTATCTTAAAACATTATTTGTTAGATTTTATATTGTTTCATTATAAAAATTAACATACGATAAATCTATAGAAAAATAAAATCATTTCTCTTATCTCCTTAATTAAGAAAAAAAAGTTAAAATCCCTATTATTTATATAGACTTCTATCAAATGTTTAATATTTTTTTACCAGTTAACATCATTTTAAACGAGTTGTAATAAATATAATTTGAACTACTACATTAAATTACTACAATTTATCATGTAAATATTTATTTAGTATCTTTAGGGATGCAAGTCTCCTTGGAAGTTCTCTTTAGGGATGCAAGTCTCTTTGGAAGTTCTCTTTATTTACTACTAAAATTTTTTCTTGATTTTGTTGTATACAAGACATGAGCTAAAATCATAGTAAGTTTTTTTTCCATAGTTTATTTTGTTGTAAAGAATGATGTTGTTCATTTTAACTTTCATCAAGTAGCTGATTGTTCCCATTGTTGAAACTCTTGAGAAACCAATTTGGATGTATTCAAGAATAGTTTACACATAGATTGGTAAGCTTCTTATTGTAGAAAATTTGTTAATATAGATGACACTTGTAGCTTTAATGTATTCTCTTCTAAAATATTCAAATACAGTGGGAAAATAATACCGTTGAAATCAACTTTTCAATTAGATGCTTATGTTTGACATGGATGTTAAAAATGAGTATTATATCACGTGTTATAATTTATAGTTTAATTTTATGTGAATTATTAAAATAAATTAATTATAAATTGAGATCCCCATTATTATTCTTTACCCGTGATTAAATGAATATAACAAGGATCGATTTATTTATCAAAATATTAACTGAGCCCTGTCAAATAATAATATTAAGACTATAATATTGGGCCCGTATACGAGCCTTTCCTCATCTAGTACTAAAATAGAGAAATATATTTGGTCCATTTCTCTAAATAATATAGTACTATCACATAAATGGAAACGTAAGAAATTGATGAAACTCGCGAGTTTTAACTTTTATGTCAGCGAGTTGTGTCCACTTCAAGCTTGCGAAGAGGGGGTTGGCGTCTATGGGAACGCCGTACAATTTCGGGGCTGGTAGATATTTGACCATTTACGGCCATGTGACGCAGCAAGTGGGTCCAATGTAAGTAGCCACGTGCACCAATTTTTACGACAACCCACTTAGGCCCCGTTTGGCCATACATTTTGGCTCCATTTTTTCAAATCTTTTTTGAAAACATTGTTTGTTCATAGATTAATGATCTATTTTTGAAAAATTTCTGAAATTATTTTTCAAGTTCTTCTCCCACTCACAAAACTTCAAATTTTTTTCAAATAAAATGCATGTCCAAACATAATTTCAACTTCCAAAAATTATTTTCAAAACTACTTCAAAAATTATTTTTTCAAGTTTCAAGTAAATCTATATCCAAACGCTAGCTTAGTGTTGGGTTTCAAAATAGTATGTGAATTCAGCCGCAACATTTGTCTTGGACCTTTTATGTTCAAATCAAGCTTGTTATTGAGAAACTGTAAGTTATGGGTAAGGGTGACAAATGGGCGGATTGGGTTGAATTTGGACAGGTCAAGATGGGTTAGGTTAATAAATGAGTCATTGTCAAATCCAGCCCAAAGTGTACTTGGGCTAAAATGAGTTGGGCTAAGATGAGCTAAACAATAGGTCCAGCCCAACCCATTAATCTCTGGACAGGTTGGACGGATTGAATAAGTTTGGGCTCAAATTGCCACCCCTAATTATGGGACAGGCCTCGAATGTTTCTATTCTTGTTAACAAACGTACGTTTCCCATACCAAACCTACGAACGGATTAGTGATGTAGTTGCTTGTGCATGTCAACTATATTCGTTTTGCAAGAATTTTACGTCAGATACACTCCGTAAGCATAAGAATTTTAAAGAGAAACTTTCAGAAATCACTATGTTTTAGTGATTATTAGCTAGTCGTAGCTACCATTTACTAAATTACTTCATATAGCTATGTTTTTAGATTTTTTAGAGTGTATTCGATGTATTTAAGCTACTATATTCATGAATACAGTAGCATTTCTAGGCGTGAAACAGGGGATTACAGCTAGACAGATTTTTGTATTCGACTGTATTCGATTGTATTCATGGCGCGAAACATGGGATTACAGCTGAACAGATTATTGTATTTGACTGTATTCACGGCGTGAAACAGAGGATTATACTGTTTTAAACGGAAAGTGAATCAACTAACATAATAGACTCCTAATATAACTCAACAAACTCAATTATAACACACAAATTTTATATTTCCGGTTATAAAAAAGATTCTCAACCAAAAAACACCCCAAAAATATAACAATCTTGAGAGAAATTATATAATACATCTGAATACATAAATAATATTAATTAAAAAAATATATGAATACATTCATGGAATACAACGAGACAGTGAATACAATGAAATACATGGAATACAGCGAGATAAATTGAAATACAATAAAAAAAAGACAATGAATACAATGAAATAGATGGAAATACAGCGAGATACATTGAAATATATCAACAGAAAAGTCAAGTTGCTCAGCCCCAAACTCCGTCGTCTTTGTTCAAGAACAATCCTAATGTCGTCTCGTCGATAGCAGATTTCGAACCTCTAGAATAAAAAAAGGTTTTTCAGCAATTTCCCTAACTTTCTCCCACCACCTCCGCGGCATCGCTTCTTTTCTCTCTCTGCCATCTCCAACTCAGTCGTCGGAGCAAGTTCCGTCTTTTTTTTTTTAACGAATTATTTCTATATCTCTATTAATTAAAACTGAGTATAAAGAATGTATTAACACTTGCTAAAACTTGTAGAAAACTGAACTATGAGAAAGTGTAAAATATCCGGAGTGTAAATGCCGCATAATATTTTGGGAATATAGGATAGGGGATAAAAGAAAAAGAAAAACAAAATCTAAGAGAATCATAGTCTTCTGTTGAGAGATGGGGGGAAATCAGACGTTGTATGCGAGCTCCATGGTAGCCTGCTTCTCAATGCACACCCCAGTTCGGTTTTGCCACGGAAGAGAACGAATGCTTTGATGGGTCATTGTATTTGAAGGGATAAACAACTGGGTTTGATCAATCTTGGAATAAAGAGGAGAATTTGTGAAATTGGGCTGTTACGAAGAGGAAATTGAGGTTGTATTCATGGAGAAAAACTGACGTTGAAAGAGAGGGCGGAGAAAAATCTAAAAGAATGAGAGGGAAAAATAATACAAAGCGTATTTTATGGCTTAAGGGTAGGAGGGGACCATGAATAGATATTTGGCTATAAAAATTAAAAGGTAGCTACGGAATATAACTTTTTAAAAGGGTATTTATTTAAAATAAATAAGGTATCAACATTTGCTACAGGAGGTAAAAGTTCCAATTTGAAATAATATACAACCATGATTTTCTTGTAGAATGGTTTTAAGTTCTCAATCTTTGATATATTAACCAGAATATCTAAGAAGTGTCTATTTTTAAGTCGAACACAATGGTTATAACTTTAAAATTATGCTAGATATTGTCATAAGTTTATAGTGCGTGTTAATAATATGTAATTTGCTGGGCCTGCTCCGAGTTAGATGGACGACTGCAAAAGAGGACGATTAAGAACAAATATAGAAGCTCGAAAAGGATATGAATTGAATGCTTAAAGAGGCTCAAGGATAAGCAACTGTATTGAGTTCCACAATTGGGAACACGAATTTGAAAGAGCAGAGATCTTCATTAATATGCACAAAAAAAAAAAAAAAAAAGCCGAAAGTACGCTTCTAAAATCAGATGAATTTTGTATGTATCTTGTATAGGGTCAAATTTGACCCTCAGCATCTCTACGCCAGTGGGTACGCCCAGTGAGTGTACGCCGCCTAACGTAGCGGGTACGACTCGGACGTGGGGACAAAAGCGACATCGTTTAGGACTCAGTGTCTTCACTAGGGAGGCGTTACTTGTCTTTGTAACTTTTTGATTCTTTCGAGGAAGGTCTCTTATTATATAAAGGAGACCTTCACATTGTAAAGGGGATTCAGATCTAATACAACTCTCTCATTTTCTGGCTTTCTCTCTCTATCTCTACCTCAAACGAACATATCTTACTGAGTTCATAATATCATCTTTGCATCTCTAGGTTTATTATATTTGATTACGATTTACCCTCATCTTACTTTTGATTGTTTTCTAGCTTACAAAGTATATTGTTAACTTTTGAGCCAAACAATTTGGCGCCGTCTGTGGGGATTTCGAGAATCAAAACCATAGTATCCACCTAGAGATCAACCAACTACCACTCTCTACACCACCCAAAACAGAAAATGGCCGAAAATAACACTAGATCGAAAGCTATATTGGGTGTCACTACCAATCTCCTTAGCCCTCTCAACGAGGCCAGTGACGATGGCATCCTGAATGCAACCCCTAGCATCACACCGGGTGCAGAGATCTCACCTTCCCCATCCGAAGGTCTGACGATCTTGCACGAAAAAGGAGCTTCCACATCTGCGGCTACGGAAGCACCCTCAGCGGTCAAGGAGCTACTGGAAAGATGGCTAACAAGCACTCTAAGTGGCTTGGTTGAGAGGTCACCACAAAGTAACATCGGGTGTACACCAACGGTAGGTACCACTGTTGTCGTGGGTGAACCGGAAGTTGCACTAGCGAATAACAAACCCATCGAGACACAGACCAACGATAGCACGCTAACAGCCATCCTAAAGAAGATGGAAGAAATGGAAAATGAAAACAAGGCGCTCCGCGGTCAGATGAAGGAATATCAGGAGAGGGTCGACAAGATCCCCGGTGCTCCCAAGTTGCTACCAAAACGCGACGTGGGAAGGTTCGTTGAACAACCATACACTGAAGAAGCTGCCCCTCACTCCACCCCAAAAACCTTCAAGATGCCACCCTACTTGAGGGTATATGACGGAACCACAGATCCCGAGGATCATCTGATCCACTACGTCACCGCTGTGAAGGGCAACGACCTATCGAAAGAACAGGTACCGTCGGTACTGCTGAAGAAGTTTGGCGAGACGTTGACAGGAGGGGCCTTAACATGGTACTCTCAGCTACCGGCTAAGGCAATATCAACGTTCGAGGAAATGGCGGATAAGTTCGTCACAGCCCATGCAGGCGCGAAGAAAGCGGAGGCCAGGGTCAACGACATCTTCGCCGTCAGGCAAAACACAGGAGAGGGACTCAGGGACTTCCTGGCAAGGTTTAACAGGGTAAGGATGAGTCTACCAAACGTATCAGAAGGTATGGCAGTCGCCGCTTTCCAGAACGGGCTAAGCAGGGATGGTTCGAGGGCAACCAAGAAGCTGCTGAGCCGCCTCATGAAATATCCCCCTACCACATGGGAGGAAATCCACAACGCCTATTGCGCCGAGGTACGAGCGGACGAGGACGATCTTAATGGGCCGACCCAACGGCTAACAGCGATACACTCAGAAACGAGGAGAGATTGACGGAACGAAGGACGACGAGAACAACTCCCCCGCTCCAACAGAGATCGACATCAGCCATACACCAGATCCTCCCATCCGCCACCAAGGCATACATACGCGCTACAGCGACATATCGCCCCACTCCGAAACGAAAGAGTTACACCCCCTTTATTAACCGCCCATAACTTTTGTGTATCTCCTTCAGAAATAGTGTACGCACTAGAGAAGCTGGGCACCAAGGTGCAGTGGCCGCAGAAGATGAAATCAGACCCTGCCACAAGGAAATCAAACGCCCTATGTGAGTTCCATCAGGAACGAGGACACAAAACCGAAGACTGCATAGGCCTACGGCAAGAGGTGGTCAGGATGCTGAACCAGGGATACCTGAGGGAGTTACTCAGTGAAAAAGGGAAAATCAACTTTGCACGCGGACGAGAACAACCCCACGGGCCGCCGAAGCCACCTTCCCCAGCGCGCACGATAAACATGATCGTCGGAGGCGGCGACGAGTCAGTGATCAATCACGTCAAGTTCGCCACCACACACAGGCTAAAGCGGACCATCGCCCATGAACGGTATGACGACTTCGAAGATAGTATCACCTTCGATAAGTCTGATGCCGACGGTTTGTCTTTCCCTCATTATGATGCTTTAGTTATCACTCTACGTATCGCTGATACAGATGTTAAAAGAGTCATGATCGATGACGAAAGTGGAGCCTGTATTATCCACCCAAGGGTCCTCGTACAAATAGGACTCGAGGATAGGGTAATACCGCGCTGCATAACACTAACCGGTTTTAACAATGCAGTGGAACGGACGTCCGGAGAAATAGCTCTGCCCGTCTTAGCGGGAGGAGTCACACTGGAAACAACTTTCCACGTGATGAACCAAGAAACGGCGTACAACGTCATCATAGGACGCCCGTGGATACACGCCATGCGAGCGGTCCCTTCAAGCCTCTACCAAGTGATCAAATTCTCTACTCCATGGGGAGTATTCAGTATTCGAGGTGAGCCACGCACCGCACAAGAATGCTACAAAATAGCCCAAGACTGCGCCCACACCCAACAACTAAAGGGGGCGAGCGCGGAGGCATAGCAATTAGCCGTGTCGGGTACTAAGGTCAACCCGACAACGGACGCCATCAAAGACCCCGACGTCGTGGAGGCCTGTAAAGCAACGGTCGAAGATCTCGACCCAGTCCAATTGGACGAAACCAATCTTGCGAAGAAAGGCTATATCGGGCACGGTCTCGCCAACCCAAGTAAGTATTGTGAATTCTTAACTAACCATGCAGATTTGTTCGCCTTTTCCCATTCAGATATGCCGGGAATCCCGCGAGACATCTCCACCCACAAGCTGAATATCGATCCACTACATCCGCCCGTGCAACAGATGAGGAGAAAATTCAACGCCGCTATCAATGGAGCGGTCAGTAAGGAAGTAGACGAGTTACTGGCCAACGGCTCCATCAGAGAATCAAAGTACCCCCAGTGGGTCGCCAATGTCGTCATGGTCAAAAAGAAAAACGGGAAGTGGAGAATGTGTGTGGATTTCACTGATCTGAACAAAGCATGCCCAAAGGATTCATTCCCACTACCCCACATCGACCAACTGATCGACGCCACTGCAGGACATGAACTACTGAGCTTCCTAGACGCCTACTCCGGCTACAATCAAATCATGATGGCCGAGGAGGACCAAGAGAAGACAACTTTCATCACCCACCAAGGGACTTACTGCTACAAGGGTATGCCTTTCGGGCTCAAAAATGCAGGGGCTACATACCAGAGGCTGGTCACCAAAATGTTCAAAGAGCAGCTCGGTAAGACTATGGAAGTCTATATCGACGACATGCTGGTAAAGTCGACAAGAAAAGAGGACCACATCGACCATCTGAAAGAAACCTTCGAGATATTGAGAAGGTACGGGATGAAACTGAACCCCGAGAAATGCGCCTTCGGCGTGGCATCAGGAAAATTCTTAGGGTTTCTCGTATCACAACGAGGTATCGAAGTCAATCCAGATCAGATCAAGGCGATAGACGCAATACCCGAGATACTGAACAGCAAAAAGCATGTGCAAAAGCTGACGGGGCGAATAGCCGCCTTGTCTAGGTTCATCTCACGGTCCTCCGACAGATGCCATAAGTTTTTCAATGTGCTGAGAAAGGACAACGGGTTACAGTGGAATGAGGAATGCGTCGAGGCCTTAAGAAAATTGAAAGCGTACCCATCCTCGCCGCCACTGCTGGCCAAAACAAATCCAGGCGAGCCCCTGCTGGTATATTTGGCCGTATCCGAGGTCGCCGTCAGCAGTCCTAGTTCGTGAAAACGAAGGCATACAATCTCCTATTTACTATATTAGCAAAACCTTAGTGGACGCCGAAACACGGTATCCACACCTTGAAAAAGTAGCTTTGGCATTGGTCGTAGCTTCACGGAAGCTCCGACCCTATTTCCAATGCCACCCCATAAAAGTAGTGACAACCTTCCCCTTGAGAAGTATCCTACACAAGCCTGAGTTATCAGGCAGACTCGCCAGATGGGCCATAGAGCTCAGTGAGAACGATATCTCATATCATCCAAGAAACGCCATCAAGTCGCAAGTACTTGCCGACTTCATAGCCGACTTCAGCGCAGAGATACTACTAGAGGCGGAACTAGAGGCACGCCGTGCCCCCTCCAACGCCGACCTATGGACTCTTTACACTGATGGCGCCGCTAACGCCTCGGGATCGGGACTGGGACTCGTTCTCGAGGTCCCCATGGGCGAAACAATTCGCCAGTCCATACGATGCCCCGAGATGACTAACAATGAAGCCGAGTACGAGGCTGTTATTGCAGGTTTGAAACTAGCCATCAAGTATGGAGCTCGACGACTCGTTCTCCATTGCGACTCTCAACTCGTGGTGAACCAGGTCACCGGGACTTACCAAATCAAGGAGCAGAGGTTACAAAAATACCAGTCAGAAATCCACAGGTTAATGACCGAGCTCGACGAGTGCCGCTTCGAACAGGTTCCGAGAGCACAAAACGTTGAAGCAGACGGCCTAGCAAAATTGGCCGCAGCCACTAAAAACTTCAACAAAGAAAGCGTGGTCACCCTCCTCCATTCAGCCATTGATCACACTGAGGTACTCTCTTTAAATTTGACTTGGGACTGGCGCAACCAATTTGTATCCTATCTGTAGGATGGAACAGTCCCACTTGACAAAAAAGAAGCCAAGAAGCTCCGCGTATAGGCCGCCTGGTATTGCCTGATAAACCACGAGCTCTACAAAAGGACGTTTGGCGGACCCCTGGCCAAGTGTCTAGGGCCGCAACAAACGCGGCCAGTGCTCGAAGAGGTACATGAAGGACATTGCGGTGCCCATACAGGTAACCGCGCCCTCGTGCGCTGCATAATACGAGCTGGCTATTATTGGCCCACTATGAAGAAAGACGCAGCGGAATATGTTCGCCGATGCGAACAATGCCAAAAGTATGCCCCCATGATACATCAACCAGGAGAACCACTTCACTCGGTCACTTCCCCATGGCCCTTCATCAAATAGGGAATGGACATAGTCGGTCCCCTACCAGCGGGACGAGGAAAGGTACGATTTCTATTAGTTTTAACTGACTATTTTTCCAAGTGGGTGGAAGCAGGAGCGTACGCCCAAATACGCGAACAAGAAGTGATCGCCTTCATATGGAAAAATATTATATGCCGCTTCGGCATCCCCAAAGAAATCAGTTGTGACAACGGACGACAGTTCATCGGTCAAAAAACGACCGAATTCTTCGAGAAATGGCGCATCAAGAGGATACTTTCCACGCCATATCACCCTGCCGCCAACGGCCAAGCAGAATCCTCCAACAAAACAATATTAAACATACTAAAGAAGAAACTCGAGGACGCCAAAGGGCTATGGCCCGAGCTGCTACCCGAAGTGTTGTGGGCACATAGGACCACACCCAAATCCAGCACGGGGGAAACACCGTACTCGCTGGTCTACGAAACCGACGCGGTCATACCCGTCGAGGTCGGCGAACCAAGCCTAAGATATTCACACCAGTGGAACAGAAAACGACACAAACAGGCTCCAAGACCTCGACGAAGCTGAGGAATGGAGAGAAATGGCCCATATTAGAATGGCGGCCCAAAAGCAACAAGTCGAAAGATACTACAACAAGAGGGCCAAGATAAGACCACTCAAGGTGGGAGATTATGTCCTTAAAGCTAAGACATTGGCATCCAAAGACCCAAGTGAAGGGAAACTGGGCACCAACTGGGAAGAACCCTACAAAATCACAGCAGTAGCCAGCAAAGGCGCATTCCAGTTGGAAACAATGGAAGGGAAAACGCTCCAAAACAACTGGAACGTTACTCACCTCAAGTATTTCCACTTCTGAAAGGCGTCTCCCGAGTCGTACTCTTTTTCCCTTACCCGAGTTTTGTCCCAATTGGGTTTTCTCGGGGAGGTTTTTAACGAGGCGGCGGAGGGGACACTTGGAGATATTTGCGAAACAAGTTTATCATATCAACCTCTCCTTACGACCTCCAGGCCGACATGATAAAGGGACTGGACTAGCTTGATCTCCAATGTATGAAAGGCTACGACCATCTCCAATGTAGGAAAGGCTACGACCATCTCCAATGTATGAAAGGCTACGGCCACCTCCAATGTATGAAAGGCTACGGCCATCTCCAATGTATGAAAGGCTACGGCCATCTCCAATGTATGAAAGGCTACGGCCATCTCCAATGTATGAAAGGCTACGGCCATCTCCAATGTGTGAAAGGCTAAGGTCATCAATTATATAATGGCTAAGGCCATCGCTGCCAACGGTCGACCTAGATTCGACTACGGTGAGTAAACGACTAGACAACAGTCGAAGTCGCCTACATGGCTAAGGCCATCGATTATATTATGGCTAAGGCCATCGCCGCCAACAGTCGACCTAGATTCGACTAAGGTGAGTAAACGACTCGACAACAGTCGAAGTCGCTTACATGGCTAAGGCCATCGATTATATTGTGGCTAAGGCCATCGCCGCCAACGGTCGACCTAGATTCGACTAAGGTGAGTAAACGACTCGACGACAGTCGAAGTCACGTACATGGCTAAGGCCATAAATGATATTATGGCGAAAGCCATCGACGCCGATAAGTCGACCCAGCTCGACTACGACGGCAAGTAACTCGATGACAGTCGAAGTTACGCACATGGCTAAGACCATCAACGGTATAATGGCTAAGGCCATCGACGCCGATAAGTCGACCCAGCTCGACTATGACAGCGAGTAACTCGACGATAGTCGAAGTTGCGCACACGACTAAGGCCATCAACAATATTAAGGCCGAAAATAAAAGGTACAAAAAGAAAAGAATAACAGCAAAAGTATAACTTCCATTATCATCCAAAAATACATGTACAAAAGGATCCATTTACGTCTCCAAATACAACAAAACAAAATGAATACAAGTCCTAAGGGGCTTCGCCATTCCGTTCACCGCCCCCCGTCGGACCGCCATCTCGTCCACCGCCGTCCTCGGCCTGATAGGCCGCAGAGATCCAAGAGCCGGATTCTAGACGGTTGACGTCTTCGGAGTTATAGCCCGCCCGATCTGGGGAATCAGAACTATACCCACAAGTTTCACGGGCGACACGGGCTATGCGTCGTTGCTCTTGAACCTCCGCCTCAGTAGCTCGACCCGCAGCTAAGAACTCCTCGAATACGACCAATCTGGCCTCGGCGTACACCCACATGTCATGCGCCTCACGATGCGCATCCTCATCAAGCCTTGGTGCAGCAGTCCGCTTGAGGACTTCAATCTCAGCCGCCTTGGCATCGAGTTCGGTGGTCATAGCGGCAACCTTGATCCGCAAATCAGCAGCTTCCGCCGCTACCCCACGGCCAACCTCCAACTCTTCTTCCTTAGACTGGAGAAGAGTCTCCAGCTCAATGTTCCGAGCCAGAGCGGTCATCAGCTGCTCGTCGATCTGCTCCAACTCAGCCACCCTCCGTTTCAGCTGGGCCTCCGACTGCTCCAAACCCTCACGGAAAACCCGAAATTCCGGGTCCTGCTTGAGTAGGTCCGCCAGCGCCTGATGCTTGACGCGGCACCGCCGATATTTCTTTACCACCTTGTTAAAGGTGGCTGCCTTCCTTTGCGCTCGCCGCCCCCTCTCTACCTCCAAGATGAGAGTCTAAAAAAAGAGGAAAAGGAGGAAAGGCAAGTCAGTATGCATCAAAATTTACTTTACGGTACATGAAGAAAATCGAAAAATACCTGCAAGGCCGCGCCGGCAACCCTCCGGGATAGTTCCCCGTCGCTAACCCCTTTTAACATTTCACGCTCAGCGGCCGCACATAGCAGGGTCATATCCGTTGCGGCCTGCTCGCTGTGTTGCAACAGGTTATACCCTCCTGGGATCAGAATTTGGCGGTTGGATCTACCTGCCGTCATCCCCACACGGGCCGGACCCCGCGTTAACGCATCTGCATCCGCCTGGGCGGCCTTAGGGCCCACCCTCTCGGTATCATCACCCGCTTCTCCAACGGCAGCCGACGAGCCGCTCTCCGGAATGCGTGTTGGGCCGGCGTCGAGAGCCGCCCCCCCTTGGGGAGCCGACCTCCCGGAACGGATGGCATCTGCCATAAAAACTGGCCTTGACTCCCGATGGGGCTCGCTCGCCCCCTCGTCTTCTGTGGCTATCCCCTTGCCGGTTATCAACCGACGTCTTTTCCTTTCCGGCGGCTCCTCGCTCTTAGAAGTCTCCTCCACAGCCCGTGGGGATGGCATTGAAGGAGTCGCTCCCCTCGTGGACGCCGCCACGGGCAGCGGTTGAGGAACCTCCGCAGCGCCATCACTGCGCGAACCACAGGGTATGTATCCGTCTTTAGAATCAGTCCCCGCCCCAGGTGAGGTGACGACATTCTTTTTCTTCTTCTTAGGGGCGCTCCGACCTGCCAACGCGAATAAGTCAGGTAACAAGAACGTAGGGAACTCCCAAACCGTAGCCAAAGAATTACCTGACCGGCCGTACTGTTGAAGAAATGCAGCCCAGGTACGACATTCCTCCACATAAGGTATTATTCTTTCCACCCATGATTTAATGTCATCAATGAACTGGGTGGAGAAGCCCTCGCTGCGAATAAAAAAGGGAGAAAAGCAAAGAAATCACAATGGCCGTATGGTCAAAAGCGCAAGCAGTCCTGAATTCTACGAGTAGAATTACTTACGTTCTGGATTCCATCTTTCCAGGAACCCTTCGGGATTCGACACCAGGTGCTTCGTCCTGATGTAGAAATATTTACGCCAAAAGCGGCGGTTGGGCTTATCATCGGCTTTAACAACCAAGCCCCTTGTGCCACGACTTTTTAACTGCAGCATGGTACCCCTTAGGTAACCAGGGCTGAATAACTGTAAGAGGTGGTGGATCGAGACGCTGCACTCAGCCCTGGCCGCATAAGTGGTCATAATACGGCACACCTTCAAGGTGTAAGGAGTAAGCTGAGCCGGACACACATTGTAAAAACGGCAAAGCTCCTCCATCAGAAGGTAGATTGGAAGATTGTAACCGATCAAGAACGGGTACTCATAGAATGTGCAATATCCAGGCCGGTGCACATTGGTATTGTCCGTCCCGGCCGGAACCATTTCCACGTGGTCCGGAATATGGTGCGTCTCTCGAAGATCATCTAAATGGGATTGTAATAAAACGCTGTGCTCCCAGGGAAGGTCTAGGCTTTTAGTTGGAAAATCCCTGCGAACATGCATCTCCTTCGGAAGGACGTTGTCTACACTGAGAGGAACAAGGGCCTTCTCCGCCTTTTCCCCTTCACCACTGGAAGATGGCGGAACCCTAGACGGGGCATTATCTTTGGCCTTTTTACTACTCTGTCCACGTTTTGTCATGATTATACTACGAAAGAAACGAAGCACTGACGATAGGAAGTGTGGTTTCGACAGAAGTGGGAGAGTCCCTCACGAAATAACTGTTACAGGAAAGAAAGACAAAGGAGTAAATCAGAAAATGCTTTCCGAAGGCTTGAAAGTTGAATCGAATCGAACCTCTTTCCTACTTATAGGGATAAGTTGCGCAGAAATCGAAGAGTCATGATTCAAAACGTGCGCGGGAAACCAAAATGTCACATCATCCTTTGAACCGCCTCGGGGGCAAATATAATAATGATGCATACAGGCGATGGCGTCATTCCAAAAAGGAAGCCACGCGTTAGTGGCTCAACAACGTCGCATATTTCACCTCATTCATATTGCCGCCCCTGGTCGAGGTCAAATTCTCCTAAGCCGAGGTTCGCATTTCCGCCCATCGAAGACGCCCACCGAATGCGTCTCCAACGAGCGGAGGGACTAACTGTATAGGGTCAAATTTGACCCTCAGCATCTCTACGCCAGTGGGTACGCCGACTAACGTAGCGGGTACGACTCGGACGTGGGGACAAAAGCGACATCGTTTAGGACTCAGTGTCTTCACTAGGGAGGCGTGAAAACGCACGGTATTTTCCTTTGATAATTATGTATTCGTCAACACCAGACCTTCACAAGGTTGTGATCGTTGATGAACTTGCTCCTTCCACTGCCCCTACCAGGAGTAGGAGAGGTGGTAGACTTTGTAGCCTTGGTTCATTGTCTAATCGTGGTTTTTCTTCTCAAAGTAATTCTGCTAGACCATTTTCTTCCAGACCTAGGGCCCTAGATCTTCTTCTAGAAATGGGGATCTAAATGAACCTGTGCATGAACCTACAGTTACAGAGATTGTTCCTCAAGAATTTTCTTTCGTAACAGACCATGAAACCATGAGAAATCAAGTCTCTTCTATAGCTTCCCTCAACCTTGCTGAACTTTACCCGAGTTTAATCACTACCAGTCTTCTTTCCTTAGTTCGACGAGAACGCCACTGGAAACCAGATTTTCCAGTTTTAGTCCCTGGTGCCAACCAAAGAATCACCTCCTACCATGCTGGTTTCTCTTCTTTTTATACCTACCCTTTCACTTTAGGGTTTAAGCCTCCTATTGATCTAGTAATCATTGAGTTTTGTTGTTACTTCAACGTGTGTCTTGGCCAGATTGGCCCCATCGTGTGGAGGGCTGTAGCATGTCGGATTTGGTTTCCGTTCCTTTCACCTTTCGACACTTGCTTCATCTTTATTCTCCCAAGTTGTTTTGCGAAGGAGCTTTTCTCTCGTGGCTAGAAGTAAAAGAGTGTTAGTTAGCCCCGAGGATGGCCGAGACCGTGGCTGGTATGCCCGTTTTATTGTTGCTTCCACTAGTGGAGTAGTGGGCGAGGAAAACATGTCTTTCCCAGAAAAATGGAACTTTGCACGTAAGTTTTCTTCTTCTTTTTCTTCTTTTTACATGTCTCGAATTATTTCATGTAATCACATACCCATTTTTCAGCAACCATGGAAGTCCTTGATGAGATTTCCGACTTCAGTGCTTTGGTAGAAAAGATGTTAACCGCTGCTCCCATGGACAAAAGATCTTGAAAATTTCTTTCTCATAATTTTTGCTGGAAAAGTGAAAACGCACGGTATTTTTACCTTCATAATTCTTCTTCCTCTTTTACTAGCTCATATGTAATTTTTATCACCCTCCCCTTTTTATTAGGGTTTGCTATTAGTCCCGCATCCGTTCCATCAGCCTGACTTTCCATGAGTCTTTCCCAGGAACGGATTTTGAGTGGTCCTTCCTCCAAAGGGAAAATTGATGAAGCTCGTGGATCTGATGATGAAGAGAAATAGAAGAAGGCTCTTTGGTGAGAAAATCGCGCGTCAGGAGACGCGTGGTTTCTGATGATGAAATTCCCGCTTCTCATGACCCTCCATCAAGTTCTATTCCTTTCAGACTCATAAATGAGCCAGAAAGTGTTCCTTTAGTGATTTCTGATGAACATGCTGCTAATCCTCCATCCATTCCTGTTGATAGGTTGTTTGCACATGGCTTCGAGAGTGAAGAAGGTTTCGGGCCTGTGTCTTTACCTGATGTCACTCCGGTTGTTACTCCCGTGGCTACTTCTCATGTAGAAGCCGATCCTTCTAGCAACAGAAGGGAGATGAAAAAAATTGTTGTTGAGATCTCTGAAGGCGGGAACTTATTGAGAAAATATGGTCAAACTGATATGTGGTTGAAGTTACTGTTAGGCCCCGTAGAGAAGAAGAAGTTAGAAGGCCATAGCTTACTGACTTTAATGAATGACATTGTTCATTCTTCTTTGAAGGTATGAGTTTAATTACACTTGGCTTCCTTCTTTTTTCTCATTCATAACTCTTTCTCCCCTACCTTTTTTTGCAGATTAATTTGATTGGCACAGACCTTGAAAAAGAGTTTCTCAGACTGACCAACAAGTCGTTGAATTGCACACTGGGGATGATAACTGGAAAGAACAATTCGAAGGTCTTTTACTGGACAAAGAAGTTCTTGCAGAAGAGAAAAATACTTTGGAGCAACAAATGAGGATGGTTTCCACTAAGTTAGCGGTTGAAAAAGCTTCTTCCAGTCATGTGGAGAAGGATAAGGACATACTGGAATTCTGTTTTGCTGAACAACTTTCCAAGGCTATTGAAGATATACGGGATTTGAAAGAACTCCTAAATCAAATAGAGGTTTACGCGGGTGAATTGGTGCAAACACCTAGCCAAGCTCAGGAAGATCTCCACACCTCTATAGATAAAATTCAGTTCTTGGAGAGTTCTCTCGCCCTATTATAGACAACCTATGAAGCCTCAGAAGCAGAAAAAGAAGAGCTAAGAGCTGAGAGCTGAGATTGATCAGTGGGAGAAGGATTATGAGGCCCTTGAGGATAAGTTATTGCTGGAGGTTGGCTGGACTTTTCTAAACACTCGGCTCGAGACTTTAGTTAAAGCCAACCAGGAGGGTTTTGACCTTACTGCCGAGATTGCTAGGGCTAAAGAAGCAATTAATAAAACTCAGCAACGTCAAAGATTTTCCTCACCCGAAGATGAAGGTTCCAAGGGTAATGGAGATGGACTTGTTCCTGGTGGGGTTTATGTTCAAGCCTCTTCTTCTCAAGTTAATCCTTCTTCTCCCATTGATAATGTTCTTGTTGATGATGGTCCTGTCGATGATGCTCCTATTGATGATGCTCCTTAGTTTTTTCCTTTCCCTAGTTTTTGTTAGCTTTTATGCAATTTTCCCTTAGTTTAACAACTGTTTTGGAAGGATTGTTTCTGGTTGCCGCTGTCTTTTTTGGGGTTTAATGACAAATTATCACCCTTGTTTTTCAAGGTTAATATATAAATGTTTTGGCTGCTTTTGCCAAATTATGCTCTTTGCCTTTTTAATATTTGAGCTTTTTCTTGCATTTAAAAATGCCTTAACAGTCTGTCTCTTTGAAAAATACGGGTTTTTATAAAAGAGAGCCCTTTTATGTTAACGTCACTGATTAAGATGACGTCTCATCTTCATAGTGGTGTAAATATATGAAACATGAAGTGGATATGAAAAGAGAAATAATTTGAGGAAGTTTTATGTTTTTAACTTTCAAATAAATTTCTTACATCATTTCCATATCTGTTCATACAACATTTTCATAACCGCTTTCATTGTAGCAGATTTTTTTAAAATACAAATTCAGGTCTATTATCCCGTGACTATATTTTTGGCCTTAACCTAAAACTCATGGGAATATGGAATATCTTGCATCATTTTTCGCGAGTTCAAACTCCCTTGAAAATTTTTCAAGGTTTCTTCAAGGTTTTTTATTCATGCTGATCTGAACTATGCCTTTTTGGTTCTTTTGCTTCCTTCTATGTGCATAGTCCCCCAAGTGTTGGAGCTTTGAAGTATCAAATCTCGAACACTGGATTACTTATTCTTTTTGGTCCATTCCCTGAAAAGAAAAATACGAACGGGACTCGGAGATAATTATTTAGATGATGACTGCATAACCCTTTTTCCATCAGAAAGGTTGCAACCTAGACTGGGAATAATTCAGTATTCCACGTGCCTTTCGAGTTTAATATCATTATTTGGTACGGGCCAGGTTTTTGCCTATCATCTAAAATGGTTAGTAAAATTTAAAATAATAAAGTAAAACTAAACTTTTGTGATACCTAACCGTGGGGTACTTTCCTCGTCTAGAAGTAATACTTCTTTAAATGAACTACGTTTCAGTTTGATGGTAGTATCTTTCCATCCATGGTTTCTAACTCGTATGCTCCCTTTCCAGCGATGCCTCGAACCCTATATGGGCCTTCCCAATTTGGGCTCAACTTTCCTGCATTGGCCGCTTTCGTCAACCGAAACACCTTTTTAAGGACGAAGTCCCCAATCTTGAAGTACCTCAAATTAGCTTTCCTGATGTAATATCGCTCAATCATTTGTTTTTGAGCTGTCATTCGAATTAATGATGCTTCTCTCCTTTCTTCTAATAAATCTAGATTCAATTGCATCTCCTCCTTATTTGCTTCATCAGTAGAATATGTGTATCTCGTACTTGGTTCACCTATTTCTACCGGAATCAAAGCTTCTGTGCCATATAAAAGTGAAAATGGAGTCTCCCCCGTACTTGTTTTTGTTGTCGTTCGATATGCCCATAACACCCCCGGTAATACTTTGAGCCATTTGCCTTCTAATTCTTCTTATATCTTCTTCAAATTATTGATAATAACTTTATTTGTCGATTCAGCTTGTCCGTTGGCCATAGGGTGGTAAGGTGCCGATGTAATCCGTTTAATTTGCCAACTTTGAAAGAATTCTGTGATTTTTGTGCCTATGAACTACGAGCCATTGTCACACACGATTTCCTTTGGAACCCCAAATTGACATGTAATGTTTCGCCAAATAAAGTCCCTGACTTCTTTTTCCCGAACCTGTTTGAAAGCACCTGCTTCTACCCATTTTAAAAATAATATGTTAAAACTAATAGAAATCGTACCTTTCCTTTAGCTTGAGGCAAAGGGCCTATAATATCCATGCCCCATTTCATGAAGGGCCATTGTGAAATAACTGAATGTAACAGCTCTGCTCGGCGGTGCATGTTATAGGCATATCGTTGACATTTATCGCATCTGGCTACAAAGTTTTCTGCTTCTTCTTCCATTATTGGCCAATAATATCTTGCTCTTATTAATATCTTTACCAATGATCTTCCCCATGTGTGGTTGCCGCTGTGCCTCTCATGCACCTCTTTCATCACATACTCCGTGTAAGGCCCCGTAAAATTTCACCTGAAACCCATGATTTCGTGGTGCTGAGGTAGACTTATGTGTTAAAGATTATAGAGATTCTTCGCGGCTCGCAAGCTCACCGCGGTGCGGACTTTTTAGGTTAAACAGTGCGCTGAGGAGTTAAGGAAAACCTTAGGAAGAGTCATTTTCTGCGGTCCACTATGCGGCTGCAGAATCACTATGCGACCGTAGAATCACTTTACGGGCCGCAGAATGGCAGCAGAGTGAAGCAGAAACTTGAGTAAAATTGGGGACCAATTCGCGGTCCATTATGCGGCTGCACAACAATTTCGTGGGTCGCACACCGATCACAGATTCAGCATGGAAATTTTTTGGAGGGAGGTTTTGCGGCGCATTATGCGGCCGCAGAACAGGTCTGCGGACCGCATAATGGCCGCAGAGTGAGGTAGACCTGCCTAGTTCCGGGGGGCCATTTCTCGGCCGATTTCGCGGACTGCAGAAGCATTATGCGATCGCATATGCGACCGCAAATCCTGTTCCGGAGCTTCATTTTTGGGTTTTAATAACCAGACCCTACTTCGTTAAAATAGATGCAATGGACCATTTTTAGCAAAAATCTGATACTTTAAGAGTGAGAAAGTGCCCTAGCGTGGGATAGTGATCTTCGATAAATTATCCTTGAATTCTTGCTCAAATCTTTGAAGATTAACAAGGAAAACTCATTAGGTATTCATCCTAGAGGTAAGATTCTACACCCTAACTCTTAGTTTCGAAATTTAACAAAAAATGGGTAATTAACAAGAAAATTCATGGGTATGGGAGTTATTTATTTTGCATGCATGTGTTATCAAAGAGTGTAGGAAGATTGTGAGCTAAAGATAGTAAAGAATGGATTGTGGGATGATGATATCCTCCATATAAGGGACCTTCAAACCTTAATGCACACATAAAGATTGATAAAATGCTCAAATAGGCTAAAACCATGAACATCTTCGTAATTTTGGTTCAATTTATTATATTTCTAAAATAGATTGAAGTTGATAAGAACTCCAAAACATTTTAGAGTTTAAGGAAGCTCGATTGAGGTATGTTGGCTAAACTCCTTTCTTAGAATTGAATTCCACGGTGTCCATGTGAGTAATATAAGACCCAAATTGATCATTATAAAATTGGCTATTCCGAATGTGCTTATATTGAAAGATATATGTTCAATATGTATTCCAAATGCTTTTATCATGTTATCTTATCATTTGAGGATGTGTTCAAAGTATGAGATATGTGTTAAAAATGCTAAGACTTCAAGTCAAGTTCGAATGAAGACTGTTATACCAAATTTTGTGAAAAGTCTCTACATGCCTAAGATTCTCAATTGCTCACATGTGTATTTAAAGTCTTGAATGGAAAGCCTTGTTGTTGTTGATGATGATAATGATGTTTGAATGTGGACAAAGAAACTTGAATCATAAAATACGGCCAAGTTCCAAGGATGACTTTATAAGTATGGCCACTAGTGCCAATGAATTGAAAAGATGTGAAAGAAGTGTGAAGTGAGATGATTGATAGAAAAGGGTAATGTCTCGGGTGAGACGGCCTAGCCGATCGGGCCGTGATCGGACGCCATACCGCACACATGGTGGTGATTGTTCTTGAAATTGTAATTGAAATGGTGATTATGGTTGATATCTCAAATGAGGCGGCCTAGCCGATCGAGTCGTGATCGGACTCCGTGTAAAAGTACGATGGTATTGTGAATGATGGTATATCGGTACTAAAGATCTCCCAACCTAAAAACATGAAAATTAATTTGAATACTTATGTGGTTCTTAACTTGATGTTTTGGTATTGTTTGAGGCTTCTATTGATTTCATGATTGTTCTCCCGCGTATTATTATTCATTCTATTGAGATGGTGTTTAGTTGTACATACTAGTACTATTCAATAGTACTAACGTCCCTTTTGCCGGGGGCGTTGCATCTTTAATGGATGTGGGTGGTTCCACAGCAGGCAGCATTGATCAGTGATAGCAGTACACCCTCCTCCCAGCAGACTTGGTGAGCCCCACTTCATTCTTAGGTTATACATCTTTTGTTTATTATATTACCACGTTTTGAGGTATAGCCGGAGCCTTGTTGCCGGCACTACTATCGTACTCTTTGTAATTATTAGAGGCTCCATACACATAGTGTGGGTTGTATATAGGTGCTGGGAAAGTCAAACGAGTTATGTTGTGTTTGAATCATTTATTCCACTTTAGCCTATGTAAATGTGCGTATTTTGAGACATTAAAAATGAAGTAACTAATGTAAATGATTTGGTATTGTACACATAATCTCCCTATTCTCTAATTAATGAGAATATGTCTTCTCTTTGTTCATGAGTGAGTTTGGGTAGAAAACATCTAATAGGCTTGCTCGGCCGGGTTCACTCGGTTGAGCGCCGGTCGCACTCCTCGAGTTTAGGGTGTGACACTTCGTTTGTGATGGACCAAGGCATCGTGCTAAAGGTCTGCCAAAAATCTTTCGATGTAAATTTTCACAAAATTAAGCAATACTAAACGGCTTTTTGTCGAAGCAATTGTGACTTCTTCTTGTCTTCAGGTAAGATACCATACTGCAAAAAGTTCACAAATTCGTTTCTCCAATCCCAAGTTAAATTATTAAAATTTACCTTATTTTTGTCTTGGTTGAGTGCCGAACGAAACAAATGTATCATGATAGCATTTTCTGCATTTGTTACATCCGTGACAAATGCGAGATTTGCCAATGCATCTTCTTCTGTGTTCTCTTCTCTGGGTATCTGCACGGCCTTCCATGTTTGAAATTGTCTAAGCAATTCTCGTACCTTTTCCAGGTATTGCTGCATTCACGTTTCTCTTGCCACGTAAGTCCCCTGTATCTGGTTAACCACCAACTGCGAGTCACTTTTTATCACAATCTGTTCTATTCCAAGTTCTCGTGCCAATTCCAAGCCTGCAATCACAGCTTCGTACTCTGCCTCTTTGTTAGTGATTGGATACCATTTTATTGCTTGTTTTATAACTTCCGCTGAAAGTGGAATTAGGACAATTCCTAAACCTGCTCCTTTAACGTGTGAAGAACCATCGGTAGATAGGGTCCAAGTCCCCGGATTAGCTCCGGTAAATACCTGTAGTTCCTTTTCTGCTTCAGGAACTAAATTTGTGCTAAAATCTGCTAAAACCTGCAATTTTATTGCATTTCTGGGCTGATATATGATGTCATACTCATTGAGTTTTATTTCCCATTTAGCTAACCTACCTGATAATTCTTGTTTATGCAGTATATTCTTTAGGGGGAAAACAGTTATTACAGAAATAGGATGACATTGAAAATAAGGTATTAACTTCCTAGATGCCATAATTAATGCTAAACCAAGCTTTTCCAAATGAGGATATCGTGTCTCAACATCTAGAAAAGATTTACTAATATAATAGATTGGGGATTGTTTACCTTTAACCTCTCGGACCAACACCGCACTTACCGCTACTTCTGACACAACGAGATAGATGAGAAGCCTTTCACCGTCTTTTGGTTTGGCTAGTAAAGGCGGATTTGAAAGATATGATTTTAAGTCCTTGAGGGCTTGTTGGCACTCATCAGTCCATTCAAACCGATTCCCCTTTTTCATTACTGAAAAAATTTTAGAACTCTTTTCTAACGATTTTGATATAAATCTCCCTAGGGATGCTATCCTGCCTGTTAATCTCTGCACTTCTTTCTTGCTCGTGAGTATATCTGGTATTTCCTCGATAGCTTTGATCTATGCAGGATTCACTTTCATACTTCTGATAGAAACAAGAAAACCTAAAAACTTACCTGAAGCCACGCTAAAAGCATATTTTTGGGATTTAGCTTCATATTATATTTGCAGAGAATCTCAAATGTGTCTGACAAGTGTTGAAAATGATCTCCCACCTGTGCTGACTTGACTAGCATATCATCAATGTAGACTTCCATAGTTTTTCCAAATGTTCTTGAAACATTTTAGTTACCAATCTTTGATACGTGGCTCCAACATTTTTCAATCCAAATGGCATGACTTTATAACAATAAGTCCCCCTATCTGTTATAAACAAAGTTTTTTCTTCATCTAGAGGATCCATTTTTATTTGGTTATATCCTGAATATGCATCTAAAAATTCAAAATCTCATGTCATGTGGTAGAATCAATTAGTTTATCTATATGCGGTAAAGGAAATGAATATTTATTATAAAACTTTTTAAATCAGTATAATCTATGCAAACTCGCCATTTTCCATTCTTTTTGGGAACTACCACAATATTAGCTAACCAGTAAGGGTACTTTACCTCTCGTATTGACCTAATTTTTAAAATCTTTAGTACCTCATCTTGGATCACTTGATTTTTGAAGGATCCTTGCTTCCTCTTCTTCTGCTTGACAGGTGGGTATGATGGATCCTCATTCAGTTTGTGGGTCATCACCTCCGGTGGTATACCTGTCTTATTTGAGTGCGACCAAGCAAAGCAATCTGCGTTAGCTCGTAAAAATTCAATTAACTTACCTTTAATTTCTGGGCTTAGATTTGCTCCGATGTAAACTTTTCGTCTGGCCAGTGTATAAATAGCAGTACAGCTTCGAGTTCTTCAGTAGTTGTCTGAATGTTTTCATTTTCTTCTGGCTCTTGAATCGGGTCTCGAATCAACATCAGTATGTCCTGGAATGCCTTAAGTTGAGGTCTGTATAACGACGTCCTCAACCGAATTCGGTAATTGCTATTTTGCGTCTGCATCATTGGTTACCGTGCTTGCAATCACCACTGAATTGATACTTCTTGAAGCCTGCTAATCTCCACGGATTTGATGAATTCCCCACTATGAACGAAATTTAATAACTTGATGCAATGTGGATGGTACAACATCCATATATGAATCTTTGTTCTTCCTATAATTATATTATAGCCATGTCCGCATCTATCACCTGGAATTTTGTATCCTTGATAACTCCTTCTGCGAACGTGGTGAGTACAACTTCCCCTTTTGTGATAACGCTTGAATTATCTAATCCGGACAAGGACCGTGCCTTCGGTATCACCTTGTCATTAGCTTGCATTTCATTCACCACCATCAGTAAAATGATGTTCACAGAACTATCTGGATCAATCAAAACTCGTTCCACATTAGTCGTGTAGAAGTAGAGATATTACCAGTGCATCGTTATGAGGAATCATCAAGTCGTCCGCATCTTCATCATTAAATGTTATACAGTCTCAATCTAAGACCTGGCGAACTCACTTCCCGTGAGTAACCGTGGCTTTTGACGTCTTTTTTGCAGCTGTATATGTTACACCATTGACCTCATCTCCCCAGTTATTAAGTTGACTGTTCATTTTGGTGATGGAGGTTTCGGGGGCTCCTGTCTGTTCTTCATATATGATTGTCTTTCTTTCTCACTGAAAAAATCAGTAAGATAACCTTGCTTCAACAAATGCTCGACTTCTCCCTGCAGAAGTCTACAATGCAGTTCTATGGCCATGATCATTATGAAACTCGCACCAAAAATCTGGATTTCTTTTGCTTAGATCTGATCTCATTTCTTTAGGCCACCGCACCTTATCCCCCATACCTCTTGAAACAGCTACTAATTCGAATGTGCTGATATTAAAGATGTAATCTCCTATCCTTGCGTGCGTATTGGAATCATTGCCTCGGGCATCCCGTTCTTTTTGAACCTAGATGAAGAACTCGTATTATTTTTTCCTTGGTCTTGAGTCGAATCGGGTGTTCTCTTGTTTAGATCAAGAGTCTCGCCCTCCAGGTCCCATCTACGGCTCGTACCTATTTTTTCCGGACTTTTTTTTTCTGATTTCGAACGTCTCGATCCTGCTCTTTCATCGACCCTTGGTTGTGCGACCAGATCTTCTTCTATCCACAACTTTGTACTGTAACTGTTGTATAAATCGCTCCAAGTTGTTGCTGGAAATTCTCGCAAACTTTCCTTCAGCTTCTTGTGGCTTCTAAACTTGTCTCGTTTAAATTGCTCGTGAATGCCATAGCTGCTCAGTTATCAAGTACTCGAGGTAACATCGTCCTCTCCCGCTGGAATCTATCTACGAATTCCTGAGCAATTCTGTGATCCCTTGTTTTGCCTTAAAGATGTCCTCCATCCTTTTTTTTCAACTTTCTGAGCTCTCGAATGTGCTTTTATAAATGAATCTGCAAGCTCAGCAAAAGAATCAATAGAACTTTTGGGTAAATGAGAATACCATGTTAACGCTCCTTTCGTGAGTGTTTCGCTAAACTTTTTAACTAAAATCGATTCGATTTCTTGCTTGGTTAAATCGTTGCCTTCCACGCCAATAGTGAACGCAGTCACGTGATCTCGAGGGTCAGTTGTTCAATCATATTTTGGAATATCAGGCATTTTAAACTTCTTAGTAATTGCTAAAGGTGCTACACTTGGCTTCCAGGGTTGTTGTGAATATTTGTCAGTATCCATCCCTTTGATCATGGATGGCTTGCTAGTTATTTGCTCTATGCGATATTTTTGCTCCTTCGATTGTTTCCGCAAAGTTAGTACTAAATTTTATAAATTAGAATTATTTGGTGTACCTGACCCCCATCACGCTATTCGTTAGGAATTTCTCCACTTCCAAAATTGTCAAGGCTTGAGAATGGGTTTTCTAAGGTTGCTGTATTGACCGGTGGAGGAGTTTGTGGCGCACTGGGCAATCCTATGACAAAAGCTTGTAGTGCACTATTCACGTGTTCTGCAGTCAATTGCTTTAGAGCGTCCAGCTCTACGGTTTGTTCGTCCTGTTGTTGATCATCAGCGCGTGATATAGACCTTTCAGGTGAACCTCCACGGGATTGCTGAGGGGATCCCGTTAGAAATTGGTGTAGTGGAGTTCCATCTTGTTGGTTCAGTTGGTTATTTTCGTTAACAGTCAACATAGTTGGTTATCAAAAGATAGGATTTGGAAACTGAAAAGATTATCAGTTTTCCGGTAACGGAATCAATTTGATTAACCAAAAATAGATTTCTCGGTCAAAGTCAATACTTAGAAGAAAACGGGTTACTGATAACCAAGATTTACTACACTTTCTCAATGATTTTAGGAAGAATAGATCAAAAAATGGAAATGATTAGCAAAGAAAAGTAAGGAAAGGATTGATAATCACTCCCCAAAATCAAGGCTTAAAACTTGAAGAGTAAAGCAAAGAATAATAGTTTATATTTCAGTCATAATGGGATCTCTGTCCTTATATAGGAGCATATAATTAGAACGGTTTCCACACTTAATTTGGGCTCACTAATGATATTAATTACATTGATTGTCTGTTACCATAGATAACCGTAACTGGCACATTTGCAACTAAAGATTTCTTGTAACTGATCTGATTCCCCTTCCTTATTTACATTTGGTTCGTGTATCTTCCTTTTTTTGCAGCCTTCATTCATTTTGTTTCTGTTTCTTCCTTGACAACTGTTAGGCCCGGTTCTTTTCTCTATATTACCCCGTGGGTGTTTCCTCCGTGCCTTCCTGCCTTCTTAATTAACCTAATTAAAAGTGTCACTTGTCGCTATATCAATGCTCCACACTAGGGGTGTTTATCGGGCGGATCATGCGGATAATTACAATTAACGGTTCGACTTAACGATTGTCGGATTATAAATATAGTAATCCGCTAGCCATCCAATAAGACAACAGGCGGATTGGTATCGAATGAACAATTATCGGGCGGCGTATCGACTAACCAAATTAAAACTTTTGAACAATTATTCAATCTATACCAAGACTACACATACTGTACAAGAGGTGCAAGATTGGATCAACGCTGCAGAATGAGTGGTACCTTTTCAGCCACAAGGATAGGAAGTATCCCCACAGGTTCAAGAACAAATTGAGCAACAAATGCTGGATTTTCGAAGGCAACAGGCAGGGACAAATGCATAACTTGGAACGCGACAGACAGTCTGTCATACACATATTAACTAAATTTGTAAAATCAGAAAAGCACATTAGTTAAGTAATCAATCAAACTTTCAAAAAGACATTCGTTCATAATCAATCAAACATTCACATTCGTTCGATAGTACTTTATACACATAGGGGTAAAAGTAAATAAATAAAATTCTTAACGGGTTAACGGTTTACCCGATAAGAAAATTGAGTAATCCGCCCCAAACCGTTAAGCCGTTAATTATAAAATCTCAATTTGTTCCCCATCCATTACTTCGATAATCCGATACCAATAAGCCAATAAGCCATCGTACGGTTCGATTAACAGTTTCGGTTCGATTTTAAACCGCCCTATACCACATGTCATGCCCCTTCAGCTTACTGATAGTCCACATGTCATGTCTTGTATCCACCAATACATCTGACTGCTGCTTAATTTTAACTCTCTTAGACGCGTCGCGTTATGATATGCTCATAAACACCATCCTCTTTCGACTGGAATTTCACACTGTTGATATTAAGACATTGTAAGATCTAAAAATCTAAGAAATAAGCCACCAGTGGTCAAAAGATGTACAATCCAATGAACACTGAGTAAATTGAAATCATCAGCTTCACTGCTCATGCGTAGTTGATCTCAATAAGTTAGGTGCGAAAGAAAAAGAAAAAAAATGTATTTTGAAATTTAAAAATTATTAAACCGATCGACGTGCAATGGTGTTCTGTAAGTTCTTATTAGTGAAATTTGCGCCGTAAATACGTCCGATGCAACAGAGCTTTGCCGTAAGCAAATAATATGGAGTACTCGCTCTGTTCCAGTTTATGTGAACCTATTTTCTTTTTGGTCCGTTCCTAAAAGAGTGAACCCTTTCTAAATTTGGAAACAATTTAGCTTAAACTTACAATTCTACCCTTAATGAAAAGGGTTTATAACCACACAAATACTCTGGACCCCTTTTTGACTTGTTTAAGACCATAAATTCCAATAGTCTTCATTTTTTCTTAAACTCCGTTCCCAGTCAAACAGGTTCCCATAAATTAGAACCGAGGGAGTATTAGTTTCGATGATTACAAAGGACTAGCACTTCAATGCTATATATCTTGCAGAAATATCGCTAGTTGGGTGTCTTTAACTGCCCACCAGTTCGCGAATTAACGACATTTACGCCTACCCGACTTTTCTTCCCCTCCTACCTGTTCAGAATCAAAGAACACGTAATTATTCCACTCGCGGAAAAAAAGAAGAAAAAGAACAGATTCCAAAAAATCTCAAACCACGGTCATTTGGGAGAACGAGAACTGCACTATAACAAAACAGCCAATGTATATATAAGCTGAAAATAATGGCGAAATCAAAATTTTCTTCATGGGAAATTAAAATATAAAAAATAAATACACAAAAGAAATACCTATTTACACAGTAATTTTCAAGCGATAATATATTAATTGGGGTAAAGTTCACAATAGTCATGTAACTATGCCTTTTTTTTCTTCACCAAAGTCATATAACTTTATCTTCTCACACAACGTCGAAGGCTTCTTTCAGGTGATCGATGTGGTCCTCTTTCCTTTTTGATTTAACCAGCATGTCATCGATGTAGACTTCCATTGTTTTGCCAAGTTGATCTTTGAACATCTTGGTGACTAACCTCTGGTATGTCACCCCCGCATTTTTCAGTCTAAACGGCATGACTCTGTAACAGTACGTTCCTTGGTGAGTGATGAAAGTAGTTTTCTCTTGGTCCTCTTCCTCCATGAGGATTTGGTTGTAACCCGAGTAGGCATCCAAGAAGCTTAGCAACTCGTGTCCTGCTGTTGCGTCGATGAGTTGGTCGATGTGTGGCAATGGGAAGGAGTCTTTTGGCACGCCTTGTTTAGGTCTGTGAAACCAACACACATCTGCCACTTCCCGTTTTTCTTTTTCACCATGACCACATTGGCGACCCACTGGGGATATTTTGACTCCCGGACGGAACCATCGGCGAGCAGCTTATCAACTTCTTCGCTGACGGCCTCGTTGATTGCGGCGTTGAACTTCCACCTCATTTGCCGCACATGCGGATAGAGGGAGTCAACATTCAGTTTGTGTCTGGCGATGTCTTTCGGGATGCCTGACAAATCCGAATGGGAGAAGGCAAACAAATCGCCACTGTCACTTAAGAATTTATGGAACTTACCTGGTTTTGAGAGATTGTGCCCTATGTAGGCCTTTTTTGTGCTGTCCTTGTCGTCTAACTGGACGGGATCGAGATCTTGTATGGTTGACTCGAAGGCTTCCACGATGTCGGGATCCTTGATTACGTCTGTCCATACGTCGAGTTTGATTCCCGACATCGCTGATTGCTATGCTTCTACGCTCGCTCCTTTTAGTTGTTGGGTGTGCGCACAATCCTGGGCGATGCGATAGCATTCTTGTGCGGTGCGTTGATCGCCCCGCATGCTGAATACCCCCCATGGAGTAGGAAACTTGATTACTTGATAGAGGCTTGACGGGACTGCTCGCATGGCGTGTACCCATGGGTGCCCTATGGTAGAGTTGTAGGCTGTATCTTGGTCCATGACGTGGAACGTTGTTTCCAGGGTGACTCCTCCGGCTAGAACGGGTAGCACTATCTCTCAAGAGGTTCACTCGACTGCATTATTAAAACCCGTTAGTGTTATGCAACGCGGTATTATCTTATTTTCGAGTCTCATCTGCACGAGGACTCGAGGATGGATAATACACGCGCCGCTTCCGTCATCCATCATTATTCTTTTTACATCAGTATCTGCAATACGTAAGGTGATAACAAGAGCATCGTAGTGAGGGAAAGACAAACCGTCGGTATCTGACTTTTTGAAGATGATACTATCTTCGAGGTCATCATACCGTTCATGAGTGATCGACCGTTTGAATTTGTGTGTAGTGGTGATCATTACATGGTTGACTGTTGTGTCGTTGCCTTCGCCGATTATCATCTGTATGGTGCGAGCGGGAGAGGGCGATTTTGGAAGCCCCAGGGGTTGTTCGCGTCCGCGAGCAAAGTTAGCTCGTCCTCGGTCGCTAAGCAGTTCTTCCAGGTGTCCCTGATTCACCATTCTCACTACTTCCTGCCGCAGACCTATGCAGTCCTCGGTTTTATGACCCCTTTCCCGGTGGAATTCGCAAAGAACGTTCGACTTCCAGGTGCTCGGGTCGGACTTCATCTTTTGTGGCCATTGTACCTTTGGGCCGAGCTTCTCTAGTGCGTACACTATTTCTGAAGGAGAAACACAAAAATTGTGAGCAGATAAGAGTGGAGGCATACCTCTTTCGTTTTGGTGTGGCGTTGTATGTCGAGGGGTGATGTTCTAGACGTCAATACCACACAAGAGGGGGGGGGGGGGTGATTTGTGTGGTACCTAATTTTCGCACTAGAAGAACCTGGTTCTTCTAGATGTACTTATTAAGACTGTTTGTGGAATTAAGAGTGCATAAAATAAAGAACACAGAGATTTTTACGTGGAAAACACCTGGCTCAAAAGGTGAAAAAACCACGACCTACTACTCAGTAGGATTTTCCCAAACTTCCACTAAAATCACTGAGCCAAAACAGCATTTACAAAACTCTTTGTAAACCTAAGGATTAAACTCTAATCCCAGTGTGGCACACAGCCTCAACTGCTGCTACACTTTCAAGTGAACTCTAACTTGAATACTCAAAGTACCTAATACAATTGCTTCTATGAAAGCCGAAAGGTACAATTTTAAAACACCTACTACAATTGAACTAGAATAAAAGAAAGACACAATGGAATTGGTTCTTCTATCTTGTCCAAGTAGCTTCAGGTTTGCACACTTGAATCTCACGTAAATTGCTTGCAAAAAGCCTTGCTATTTTGCTCTTCAATTTAGTTTCACTTCTGCGTTTGTGTGCTACCCTGTAAAAGAGAACAATTATTATTTATAGAGTTAGTAATTAGAGTTTGATTAAAACTCGAATTGCTGATCCTTCATCAAATTCGAGTCCTAGAACAACTCAAACTCCAATCCTTATTCTTTATCCGAATGTAGTTCTCTTCACATAAGGAGACTTCAACTCCTTATCCTATGCAACCTTTTCGATCACCTCAGAAGATATTGTTGCTAACCCTTGAGACTTATCTTCACACGTATGTGACGTGTATACGTATATCAACACTGTGTCTGTCTCATATGATGGACCTGGTTCATGACTAAGTTCATTTTGTCAATCTTCAAAACTTCATCTGAACTTGGGCCAACAAATTCCCCCTTTTTGATTTATGACAAACTCTGTGCTTTTATTGATCAGAGACCCTGTGGAACTCAGCTTAATTATCACACAGTAATTTAACTTATCATTAAGGACTAGGTTTAATCAGGTTATAAATATCACTTTATTTCAGAATACAAAGTAAAGCACAATATCTCTTCCCCCTTTTGGCATCATCGAAAAGTTGCATATTATAATATGAATCCCAGGTGTTAATTATTACTCATGGCCACTGGGGCAACTGCAAGTGAAAACATGATTCAGTTAATCAATAATCAACTTCACAAGAAATTTAGCTATTAAGATCAGAAGTTTCATAGAACAAGAGAAAACAAAGCACATTGTCATTGATTAGGAAGTGTTTCTACAAAACAGACCACAAAAAGAAAAACAAACATCCAACCATGAGCAAAAAAAAAACCAGAAAAGTCCCGAATCTGGGTCACTGAGGGAGTTTCTAAACTGGTTCTAGGGCTTGGAGGAACTAGAGGGTTGGGATTGAAGAAGATTGAGCATTGTTTGGAGCATCCCTTCACTCTTTTCCTTTTCCTTTGCTAGCTCAGCTTTGAGGCCCTAACTTTGCTGTTCACAGGAGTCTTCAAGGATGAACCAGGTTCAACTGGGGTTACACTTAGCAGATAGTCACAAGCCTGCAGAGTTTTGATTCCAAAGTGCTCTTTGCTGGAGGCCATCTCCCACTTTTTCAACGGCACATCTAACTTGGCCAAGACAGTTGTCAGTATAAACCCATAAGGTGTGGCATGAGCCTTGGAGCCATTGACGACTCTATCCAGCAACTTGACAATGAAAGCAGGCCAGTTAATCTGCTTTCCTCTCACAAGACACTCCAGAAGGACCAGGTCCATATAATTCGCAGTGTGCCTTCTCTCCTGTCTGGGCAACAAACACTTGTTCACAAACTCAAAAAGCACCTTGTGCTCAGGCTTCATCTCACTCTTTTGCACAAACCTAGCCTCAGGCACTTCTTCAGCAGACTTGGTATCACAGAAATTTCTGGTGATTTGGAGAGCAGAAGGGAGAGAATCTAGACAAGGCCACCTTTGCCTAGTATAGTCATCATAGCCCTCACAGGGTATGTCTAGAATTCTGCCCAATTTAGGTGCATCAAACTGCACCTCTACTCCCCTCACCACACTTGTAACAACCCCATTCACCACAGTGGCATTTGCCATAAACTCGATCAGCTCTTTCCTTGCCAGCCTGCCATCTAGTTGAAGAACCATGTCCTTCCACCCCTGTGCATCCAGGGCATCAACCAATCTTTTCATGCATGGCTCCTCCAGATCTTTCAGAATTCTTCCTTTCAGTATTTTTCTCCTGCCAAAAAGGACAAATCTGTCCTGTTCTTTTTCAGATTCCTCTTCTTCTTCCTCTCCACTCCATGCTTTTTCTTCTTCAGGAACTTTCACTTGTTTTCCTTTGACTGCAGACCTGGTTCTTTTAGCCGGAGAGGGTTCAACAGATACAGGTTCTGAAGACTTCTTTGTAGAAGTCTTGGATCTTTTTGGTGTAGGAGTGGGAACCTCCTCAGTTGTACCTCTTTCCTGATGGACCAATTCCATCTCCTCCTCCTCTTCTTCTGCAGCCACAGAACTTTCCACAACTTTAGCTTTTCGCTTTTCCTTCTTCTTTTTCTTGCTTGCCTCTAAGGCTTTCTGCAACTTGGCCTCACTTTGCTTTACTCTGCTTCTAGTAGCTTTCATTTTTGGTACTGGAGGGACAGTAGACTTAGGAGATGACACCTTGCTCTTTTTTGTTGGCTTAGAGGCAGTTGGAGCTTTTTGAGAAGAAGCTTTGCGCTTCTTGGGATCAGAACTTTCCCCTACCTTCTTCATAATGTCAGCTAAGGTTTCTTCCACAGATGAACCAGGTTCATCTTGTTGTTCACTCAGGTGTACAAGGCCTTCAGCAGCCTCCCCAGTTTCACTTCCCCCTGGCTTGTTGCCACTCTCCTCTGTTCCTCCACAAATAGCAAGAATTTTATCTTTCCTTTTCTTTCCCTTTCTACTCGACTCTCCCTCACTTACATCTCTCACAGAACCCACCAACACAAACCTACTGTCCACCTTCTCAACTACATCAGAAAAAACATAGCATGTATTTACCTCCCTAGGGTTTTCTTGATTCTTGTCTGAGTCAGAAGACCCACGTTCTTCTACATCGCTTGCAGAAACAAATGCTTCACACTCAGAACTCGAGTCAGATGATTCATTTTCAGAGCTCTCCTTTTTCTGGCTGGCTCTCAATTTTTCGTTTAGAGCCGTCCTCAGAGCACCAGTAGCCACAGTCTTTCTTGCCAACATTTTCTGCCGGCGAAATCTTGGTTTAGGATTGTCGCTAGGAGGTGCAGATGAGGGTGTGATAGGAGATACTGGTGGGGGAGTTCCTGGATTTTCTTGAGGAGTAGTCATTGTGAAGAATTTCTGGAGAACTTTTGGGAATTTTTGGAGATTTTAGAGAGAAGGATGATAATTTGAGGTTTAAGGCTTAATGACGGTTATGGACTAGACTGGGAGTATGTGGAGTGTATTTAAAGTGCAACAACCTTTTTGCAGTGGTTAATCAAGAGTCTAATCCCTTTAAGACTCCGGTCTTTTAGTGATAAATAGGTGACGCTTGGTTTTAGAAAATAGTCCCGTTTCCTTTAGAATTCTAGGAGAATGAAACTGGTTCAATGCACAACGGTTCTAATTTTTTAGTAGTTTGGTTAGAGTAGGACTTCTGCTCATAATTGGAATATTTATTTTTCTAATTGTGCAAAGTATAGAAACATACCTGACCTTTCCTCATGAGCATATTCTGAAGAACCAGGTTCTCCCAGTAGAACTTCTCTTGATTATGCCTCATATATCAGAATAGAAAAAAACTTTGTAAGAGATCAATGAATTAATATAAACACGCGTCACAAGAGTATACTGATTAGAGTATGAGACTGAGTAAGAATTAGTCTAGATATTTTCATAAAGTCAGAACTTCTAACCAAAAATGTGAATATTTTTTTTTCATTTTTTTTCATTGCATTCTGAACTGGTTCCCCTTTAGGTGATCTTAATCATCCCTATTCCAACCTGTTCCTTTCAAAGTTTTCCCTATTTAGTGCTTTGGTGAAGATGTCAGCTATTTGTTTATCAGTAGCATAGAATTCTATTGAGATTAAACCTTTCTCATAATTATCTCTCAAGAAGTGGTGTCTAACATCTATGTGCTTGGTCCTTTTATGATGAACAAGCTTCTTTGTCATACTTATAGCACTAGTGTTATCACAAAATATTGGTATGCATCCCACTTCAATTCCAAAATCTACCAATTTTTGTTTAATCCATAGTAATTGAGCACAACAAGAAGCTGCAGCTACATACTCAGCTTCAGCAGTAGATAGAGCTACTGAATTTTGCTTCTTGGTAGGCCATGATACAAGACATGAACCAAGGAAGTGTGCCATACCTGAGGTGCTTTTCCTATCCACTAGGAAACCTGCATAGTCAGGATCAGCATATCCTACTAGATTGAAATTACTACCTTCAGGGTACCAAAGACACAATTCAGTAGTGCCTTTCAGATATCTCAATATCCTCTTGACAGCAGTCAAGTGAGACTCTTTTGGATTTGCCTGAAAACAAGCAAATAGCCCTACACTGAAAACAATGTTAGGTCTACTGGCAGTAAGATACAAGAGTGAACCAATCATACCCCTATACAACTTCTGATCAACTGATGAACCAGGTTCATCAATATCTAATTTAGTGGCAGTTGCAATAGGTGTATCTATTTCTTTAGAATCCTCCATTTTAAACTTCTTGATTAGTTCTTTTGTATACTTCTGCTGATGAATTATGGTTCCATTTTGGCTTTGTTTGATCTGCAACCCTAAGAAGAACCCATCATTCTCATTTCAAATTCACTTCCCATTAGTTTTGCAAAATCTTTGCTTAGCTTGTCAGTTGTGGCCCCAAAGATTATGTCATCAACATAAATTTGTACAACAAGAAGGTCCTTACCTTTTTCCCTTAAGAATAAGGTACTATCTATTTTACCTCTCTTGTACCCATGCTCCAGCAGAAACTTTGACAGTCTTTCATACCATGCTCTTGGTGCCTGTTTGAGTCCATAGAGAGCCTTATCCAGCTTGTACACATGTTCAGGACATTCTTTGCTTTCAAACCCTGGGGGTTGTTTCACAAACACTTCTTCCTTTAAGTAGCCATTCAGGAAGGCACTTTTGACATCCATTTGATGAAGAGTGAATTCCATATGTGCTGCAAAGGCTATGAGAAGTCTGATTGCCTCTAGTCTTGCAACTGGAGCAAATGTCTCATCATAGTCTATTCCTTCCTCTTGGCTGTAACCTTGGACTACCAACCTTGCCTTGTTCCTTGTAACAGTTCCATCTTCATCAAGTTTGTTCCTAAAGACCCATTTTGTACCAATGACTGATCTGCCCTTGGGTCTTGGAACTAGGTGCCAAACTTGACTTCTTTCAAACTGGTTTAGTTCATCCTGCATTGCATTCACCCAATCTGCATCCTGCAAAGCCTCAACAATATTTTTAGGTTCAATGAAAGATAAGAAAGCATCAAAAGCACACAGATTCTTTAATTGTGATCTGGTTTTGACTCCAGATGTTGGAACAGTGAGAATGTTCTCAATGGGATGAGAACTTTGATACTTGTGAGGTTTTACAACCAACTGGCTTCTGCTGGATGTTTCATCCATTTGATGAGGAACGGGTTTATGAACAGGTTCCTTCAAGGAGTTTATTTCAATTCCTCTTTGACTTCTTCCCCCGGTCAGGTTGCCTGTAAGGAAGAACCTGGTCCATCACCTGTTCCTTCTGTAGGTGTCACTTTGATTTGAGCTGATGCTTCAGCCAAGTCTTTGACCAGTCCAATGGTTTCATCTTCATGTTCCTGTCTCTCAGAAAGAATGTTAGTTTCATCAAATACTACATGCACACTTTCTTCTACACATAGAGTTCTTTTATTAAATACTTTATAAGCTTTACTATGTGAAGAATATCCCAAGAATACTCCCTCATCACTTCTGGGATCAAACTTTCCCAGGGAGTCTTTTCCATTATTGTGCACATAGCACTTGCAACCAAATGCCCTAAGATGGGATATATTTGGTTTTCTCCCTTTAAGTAACTCATAGGGAGTCTTCTCTACTAGAGGTCTGGTCATGCATCTATTTATGATGTAACATGCAGTGTTTACAGCCTCTGCCCAGAAGCTGTGAGGCAATTTGCTAGATAGTAACATTGTTCTAGCCATATCCTCAAGAGTTCTATTTTTCCTTTCAACTACTCCATTTTGTTGTGGAGTCCTAGGTGCAGAGAAGTTGTGATCTATGCCATTTTCATCACAGAACTCAGCAAACTTAAAGTTTTCAAACTCAGTTCCATGATCAGACCTAATGGATGCAAGTTGATTTCCTAATTGTTTCTGAGTTTTCCTAACAAATGCAGAAAACATGTCAAATGCTTCATCTTTGGAAGTTAGAAATAAAACCCAGGTGAATCTAAAATAGTCATCAACTAGCACCATTACATACTTCTTTCCACCTCTGCTCATGGTTCTCATTGGACCACATAGATCCATATGAACCAGTTCCAACGTCTTGGACGAACTTACCATTTTCTTGGATTTGAAGGATGACCTTACCTGCTTCCCCCTTGCATATGCCTCACAAACTTTGTCTTCCTTGAACTTGATATTAGGTAACCCTATAACCAAGTCCTTGGAGACTAATTTGTTTAGTTGATTTAGACTTACATGACCAAGTCTTTTGTGCCACAGGAGGGGATCACTAACCAACACACTTAAATAAGTGAGTTCATTTTCTGAAAGAGTGGACAAATCTACAATGTAAATATTGTTAACTCTTTTTCCCTGCAAAACAATCTTGTCAGTGATAAGGTTAATCACAAAGCATTTGGTGGAGGTAAAAGCCACAAGGTTATCTCTGTCACACAATTGTGACACACTTATTAGGCTATATTTCAAGCCATCTATGAGGTAGACATTCTCTATAGAATGAGAATCTGATTTGCCTACCTTTCCAACCCCAATGATCTCACCTTTCTTTCCATTACCAAAGGAGACATTACCTCCTTTTAGGTCCTCAAGTGAAAGGAACTGGTTCTTGTCCCCAGTCATATGTTTTGAGCAGCCACTATCCATATACCATAATTGGCTCCTCCCTTTCACTTGGACCTACAAAAGGAAATAAGGGGTTAGTCTTTGGAACCCAAACTAATTTGGGTCCCTTTCTATGGGCAAAAGGATGAATCAGATTCTTTCTTGCCCAACTAGGCAGCTTATGCTTTCCTTGAACAAAAGCTTTGTTTCTTTGACTGGCTTTTTCTTTTGCATTACATTCATATTTGTAATGTCCAGTCTTACCACAGTGTGTGCAGATTTTATTTTCAGGAAGAGTGAGGTACTTGCTTTTTGGATCCCATTTTGGAGCTTGAGTCCCATAGCCAAGTCCTCTTTTGTTACTGCTGTGATGCTCTTGCAGCCAGGAGAGAGCATCAGAAGCCTTGTTCCACTTGCAAGTTCTGTCTAGTTCATGTTTTACCTTTCCTAGGTCTTCTTTTAAAACTTTGATGAATTCATCTTTCCTGTATAATTCATCTTTCATTTTTCCCAAGTTTTCTTCTAGAGTGAGATATGTGTGATCTGCTATCTTCTTTCCTGTTCCTAATTTCGGTTTCAGATTTTCAGACCTAAGTTCTAGGACACTGTTGTCAAGTTCAAGAACCTGGTTCTTGAACTCAGCATTTTTGTTATCACTCTCATTTGCCCTAGACTCTAGACTTTTGCATTTTTCTTTCAGAATCACACATTCCCTAGACAGAACTGCCTTCTCATTATTAATTATCTCAGACTCATCAATGAAGTCTGTTAATAGCTCAGCCAGCCTTTCTTTAGACAAGAACTTAATCTTGTCTTTGAGATGAAGAATACTTACCTCTTGTTCATCATCTGATTCTCCGATGGCCATCAGTGCTTGCTCCTCCTCAGCTTCATCTTTTGAGTCTCCATCTGAAGTTTCTCCCCAAGCAGCAACCATAGCCTTGGTTGAACCTTTGTTTCTCTTTGGTTGAACCTGTTCCTTCTTCCTATTCCTTCGTTTAGCTCTTTCTTTCTTCCACTCAATTTCCCATTGAGGGCAGTTTTTTATCATGTGATCAGTCTTACCACACTTGTAGCATCCCTCATTGGTCTGTTTCTCCGGAGCTCTTGATTTATTGAAGTTTGTACCTCTTGAAAAACCCTTTCCTCTCATCAGGTACTTCTTGAAATCCCTAGTGATCATAGCCACTTCCAAATCTGCACCTTCAGCAATTCTGAGAGCTAAGCTTCTCTCCTTTTTGGGGGTATCCATCTTCATGGTTTGTCTCCTCATTTCATAGGCTGTTAAATTTCCAATTAGTTCATCCAGACTGAGAGTAGCAATGTTCTTGGATTCCTGAATGGCATTGATTTTGCTTTCCCATGTGACTGGCAAAACTCTTGTCAGAATCTTCTCAACCTTGTCTTCCTCCAGGATAATCCTTCCAAGAGATTCAAGTTCATTTGTCAAAGTGGTGAATCTAGTATACATCTCCTGGATAGTTTCTCCTTCCTTCATAGTAAAATTCTCATATTGAGAATACAGAAGTGTTCCTCTTGATATTTTCACTTGAGGTGTTCCTTCATGAGCCACTTGCTGAGTGTCCCATATTTCCTTAGCAGTTGTACAACTTTGGATCCTACTGTACTCGTCTGGTCCTAGACCACATACAAGCCACTTCTTGGCCTTAGCATTTTTCTCCCACTTCCTCAGGTCCTCAGTAGTACAATCAGCCCTTGTTTTTGGCACATCAATTCCTTCAGCATTCTTCTTAGTGATTGCTAGGGGACCATCAGTGACTATGTTCCAAGTTCATAATCTTCCCCTATAATGTGATCTCTCATTCTGTTCTTCCACCAAGAATAGTACTGACCATTGAAAAGTGGAGGCCTAGCAGTGGATTGCCCTTCCCAGTTCCCAGGTGGTGCACTCATCGTTGATCTTCTCCTAAGGTGTTAGCCTCTTCAAGGATAACCTGCTCTGATACCAATTGATGTTCTTAGATGTCAATACCACACAAGAGGGGGGGGGGGTGATTTGTGTGGTACCTAATTTTCGCACTAGAAGAACCCGGTTCTTCTAGATGTACTTACTAAGACTGTTTGCGGAATTAAGAGTGCATAAAATAAAGAACACAGATATGTTTACGTGGAAAACACCTGGCTCAAAAGGTGAAAAAACCACGACCTACTACTCAGTAGGATTTTTCCAGAACTTCCACTAAAATCACTGAGCCAAAACAGCATTTACAAAACTCTTGTGCACCTAAGGATTAAACTCTAATCCCAGTGTGGCACACAGCCTCAACTGCTGCGACACTTTCAAGTTAACTCTAACTTGAATACTCAAAGTACCTAATACAATTGCTTCTATGAAAGCTGAAAGGTATAATTTTAAAACACCTACTACAATTGAACTAGAATAAAAGAAAGACACAATGGAATTGGTTCTTCTATCTTGTCCAAGTAGCTTCAGGTTTTCACACTTGAATCTCACGTAAATTGCTTGCAAAAAGCCTTGCTATTTTGCTCTTCAATTTTGTTTCACTTCTGCGTTTGTGTGCTACCTGTAAAGAGAACAATCATTATTATTCATAGAGTTAGTAATCAGAGTTTGATTAAAACTTGAATTGTTGATCCTTCATCAAATTCGAGTCCTAGAACAATTCAAACTCCAATCCTTATTCTTTATCCGGATATAGTTCTCTTCACATAAGGAGACTTCAACTCCTTATCCTATGCAACCTTTTCGATCAACTCAGAAGATATTGTTGCTGACCCTTAAGACTTATCTTCACACGTATGTCACGTGTATAAGTATATCAACACTGTGTCTGTCTCACATGATGGACCTGGTTCATGACTAAGTTCATTTTGTCAATCTTCAAAACATCATCTGAACATGGGCCAACAAAGAGGCTCTTTTAATATTATCGTATCTGTTAGCCCTTCCCCAATTCCCCCTGATACCTCAAGCCCGAGCTCGAGATCCGACCTCAACCCCAAATCGGCCAGCTCGAGGCCCCGAGCGGCTATCTCTCAGTTAGATTACCTCTTTGTTGTGGCTCGCATCTCACCCTTAAACTACGCACACATAGCATCAACTGCTCCACAACTAGCATCAAAATAGATCACGTATTTTTAGAGTCCCATCAATAAATTTAATTGTTATTACCATTTTCACGGTAATCAAATATCATTACTGGAGAGTTTTTGCCCTTTCCCGAGAAATGGAATTTCACACGTAAGTGCATAACTGTATTTTTATCACTTTGACTGGAGGCGAGCCCCATAACGACGTTTTTCTAGTTCGTTTTTTGTAGCGACTCCTTTGTTGCCAGATGAGGTCCCTGATTTGGCCGAATGGTCTCGTAAGCTGGCAGCTTGTTTGACCTATGATAAGCGCAGGTGGCGAGACCTGTCCAAAGGGAGATGGGAGGCAAAGCATCATGGTAGGCGCTTGGTGGCTCACTTCCCCAAAATGGCACCTGGATGGATGGAATACCGCGAGCTATGGGCCTCATCCCGAATCAATTCCCAAAGTCCATCTACGTTGGACACACATATCCGGCCCTGTACCCTTAATACCCCATCCTCACCAATAGTCACATCTCTGGCATCGTCGTGCTGAACTCTGTCCTTAAGGACAAGCAAATGAGGATCATCATATTGGCGCTCTCTCATGCGATCAAACAAGGAAGACCGAGAAACTACACAAGCTAAGACCCGACCAGGCTTCGAAATATCCAACCTCATAAACCAATTGGCCAAGGCCTGAACATCAACTGCAAGAGGTCTCTTCCTAATAGGAATATACGCCAAACTGCCCATACTCACCGCCTTCCTGCTCAAAGCATTGGCCACTACATTGACCTTCCCCGGATGATACAAGATAGCTATATCATAGTCCTTTAGCAACTCCAACCATCTCCGCTGCCTCAAATTGAGATTGTTCTGCTTGAACAAGTGTTGGAGGATATGATGATCAGCAAACACCTCACAAGACATACCATAAAAATAATGCCTCACAATCTCCAATGCGTGAACAATGGAAGCCAACTCTAGATCATGAACATGGTAGTTCTTCTCATGGGGTTTCAACTGCCGAGAAGCATAAGCAACCACTCTACCCTCCTGCATCAACACACACCCAATACCAACTCTCTAAGCATCACAATACACTGTATATAAACTTGAAGCTGATGGCAAAACTAACACTGGAGCTGTGGTCAAGGCAGTCTTGAGCCTCTGAAAGATTACCTCACACTCATCTGACCACCTGAATGGAGCACCCTTCTGAGTCAATTTGGTCAAAGGTGATGCAATAGATGAAAATCCCTGAACGAACTGGCGGTAATAACCCGCCAAACCAAGAAAGCTGCGGATCTCTATGGCCGAGGACGGTCTAGGCCAACTCTGAACCGCCTCTATCTTCTTCGGATCAACCTGAATACCCTCACTAGACACAACGTGCCCCAAGAAATTGCTAAACTGAGCCAAAACTCACATTTGGAGAACTTTGCATAAAGCTTCTCCTCCCTCAACCGCTGCAATACAACTCTCCAATGCTCGGCGTGCTCCTCCTGACTACGGGAGTACACCAGATATCATCAACGAAAACAATCACAAACGAGTCGAGATAAGGCCGAAACACGCTGATCATCAAATGCATGAACGCTGTTGGGGCATTGGTTAGCCCAAAAGACATCACAAGGAACTTATAATGACCATATTATGTCCTGAAAGCTGTCTTAAGAATATCCGAGTCTCTGTTCTTCAACTAGTGATACCCTGAACAGAGATCAATCTTGGAGAATACTCTCGCTCCCTGAAGCTGGTCAAATAAATCATCAATACGAGGCAAAGGATACTTTTCTTGATCGTGACCTTGTTCAACTGCCTGTAATCAATGCACATCCTAATAGTGCCATCCTTCTTCTTCACAAATAGAACAGGCGCACCCCACGGCGACACACTAGGCCGAATAAACCCCTTATCAAGGAGTTCCTAAAGCTGCTCCTTTAACTATTCCAACTCCGCTGGTGCCATACGATACGGTGGAATAGAAATGGGCTGAGTGCCCGGCACCAAATTAATACCGAAGTGAATATCCATGTCTGGTGGCATGCCCGACAGGTCTGCAGGAAACACATCCGGAAAGTCCCTCACTACTAGGACTGAATTAATGGTTGGAGTGTTGACACCAAATTTTTCCCTATATATTTTCAATATGCAAAATACTTTCAAAATAGCGTATATATACTTATATAAGCATGTCCAAGCGTTTTATTATTGTTTCATAATTTTTAAGGTTTTAAATTGATCTATTTCCCTTTTATTTCATCCATAAAACCAATAGTTATGTCTAAAATTATTATTTGGGTAATTCGTCTATTGGATTTTCATATTTATGCCAAAGTATGGCTAAAATAATTTTTTACATATTTTTACAACTTCATTTAGTATTTTTAAAGCTAAATTGCACACAATTGCAATATTAGCCATTTTAAGGTTTAATTGTGTCTTATATTCATAAATTGAGTCTGGTATTATTAAATAGTTAATTAGGTGTTATAAAGCATTTTAGTATTTTCAATTTATTCTCAGAAGCCATTTACTATTTTGCATAAATTTAAAAAGGGGAAAATTGGCTATTTAAATAACAACCCATTTGTGTTTCAATTTTAGCCTAAATTGAACCCCAATTCCCCATCCCAATTTTAATTTAAACCCGACCCTTACCCAATTAAATCCTACCTAAACCCGGATCCCCACCTACCCCATTTAATCTAGGTCGTTGATCATTCAGATCAACGCCCGCCATTGCCCCTTACCATTTTTAACCCTAAACGACCCCTTACCCTAAATCATTTCTCACCACCCACCGCCCTTGAATCCCTTCCTCTCAAACTCTCTATGCAACATCACCTAAACCCTAGCCGCCGCCACCCAAATATACCCTAATTCCCTTTCAATCCCCACCTAATCCATGGACTCCCATGGCGGTTTGAGGCGTATACTCGTCTCCTATGTCTACTGGTTACCTATTTCGTGATTCCATAGACAGATCTCGAAGAGATCTGGTCGAGTCCATGCTCAACCTCTATCTCTAGTCTTTTTCCGGCCACCCATGAGCGTTCAAGTCGGATCCATGGCTTTTCCGGCTAGATCGGTAACCATTGGAAGTAGTTCTCACTTCTTTGGGTTCTCTGAAACCCTTGCTTTAAGAGCTTTCCGATTTTTCTTTCAGATCTTTCTTAGATCTATGCATGTTATGAACTTCTCAGTGTTTTCTCAAAGGTTCTTCGATTTTCTTTCAAAATAACTCTTCATTTTCAAATTAGGGTTTCCTAAACTTTTCTCCGATTTTCAATGTGTTTTATGATTTTACTATGTTTAAATAGTTTGTCCATGTTTTCTGCTATCTGGTTCATCGTGTTAAAAACCCTAAGTGTTTTGGTTCTATCTAGGTTTCTGAAACTCTCTTTGTTTATTTTATACGCATGTTTGGTTCGATTAAATTCTTTGTGTTTGAATCTTTTTTTTTCTTTCTCGTTTGACTTCTCTGATTCTGATTTCTTACCTTTTCAGCTCAGCTCTTTCAAAACCCTAATTCCTTATAAATATTTTCTTGACTTATTGCTATGAGTATATAGACTTTTCTTGTTTCTGTGTGTTGATCTCTTTTACCCGTTACTATGGTTTCTTCACTTCTGATTCTATGTGACCACTTGACTTTGTTGACTACTGCGCTCCGAGTAGGTTTCGTTTACTACTGAATCATAGCCTACTCCCGCTACTACTATATGTTTGTGTTGCTTCTTTTGTCAATATGTTTGACCCTGCATGTCTAATACACCTGTTCATTCCTTGCTATTTATATGTTAACGTGTAGAATCGTGACCAGTTCTTGATTGATCTTGATTTCCTTAAGTGACGGTTTAATTGCAAGGTTTTCATATAAATCCTAAATTTTACTCATTTGTTTAAATTGATTGATTCCCTTCCTTTAATTACTGTGATGTTTTACCTTGAATCCTTTCCCAAAATTAAGTATATTTTGTACTTAGACTCAATTATTTACCTTATACTTTTACTACCCCCTTATATGGCAAGAATCAATCTGTCTCAAACTGATTTCTTTCCTTAATTAACCTTGTTAGTATCCGTTTGAGCTGTAATCCCTTGATTAAAGGGAAGAACTTGTGTTGATTGATTCTGATTATGATTATTTCCATGTCTGTGATAAAACCTTACTTGTTACCTTATTCTCTACTTGTTTTTAAAAGCTATAAATACCCCAATGTTTTCATTAGAGAAGGACACGAACAATTGAGTTTAGAACACACACTTACACACTCAAAACTCTTTACTTCTCTATTATTACTTGTGCTACTGCTTTGTCTAGCCGGCTGAAAGCCAAAGCTAGACTGTGCAATCCTGCTTATTGTACCATTCTGTACCTTGCTTTCTTTACTAGTATGTCCTAGTTAATTTTTCAAGCCTCAACAACAATATGCTTCTTTAATTGTTTCAGTTTCCCTCATTCTTGTTTACTTCTGCTTGTGGTTCTGTAGTCAAGTTACATTACTAGCATGCTGTAATATCCCATTTCCCTCTAGATTAATGCACTCCCTTATGTTTTCCACTTACTATGCACTAGCTATCCTATTCCCTCAATGTGATTATGCTCTTTCTTACTAGCCTATGATCATGCCAGTATCAGCCATTGTTGTGCATGTCCAACCAGTCTTAAGATTCTTAATGGGGTTATGTGTTCACAGTCAGATGTATGTGTGTCCCAAACCCCTTGACCCCTTTGTATGACTGTGATTTTGTGTGTGATCCCATCTTTGGAATTCGAGTTTCATTTACAAATGTTTCAATCACCTCTGTCACTATTTGCTTTCAAAATGGACTATTAGTACATCTTCTTTAAATAAATCTCTTTCAAGGATGTGTTCTGCACTTTCACTATATTCTTAGAATCTAGGTTATGCCCCTCTTGTGTGAGCCTTACGGACCCTTGAGCTCCCTCTGAACTTGGACACATAAGAGTTGGCCCTTCCACACTGCACTCATTCTGTTTGGTTATGCAAATCTGGGCGTGAGCACTGCCTGGGACCCCTTGAAGTTCTTAGGGAACTCTGACACACCCAGATATGAGAAAGGCTTTGGAATAACGTTGTCATTGAAGTGATTAATTACATAACTCAGAGAGGAAGTCAAGATCAGGCTTCCTTTGGTTGTAATTTCTTATTCTGCACTTCTTTTGTAATTCAATCATTTGGTCTGTAATAACTTGTAAACATTATGGGGTTGGCTAGTGAAAAGGGATGCGGAATAGGCATGTTTTAGCTATTAAAAGGGTAGAAAGCATGTTACTAGGTTTACATTCCTACTTGCGCAATAGAATCCATGCTTAGGACTCATTTCATGCATTAGAGATCCTGTTCCTTAGGATTTACACTTATCATTTTTCAGCATGTCCATTTCACTATCATACCACTTAGCAATTCCTGCATTAAATTTATTAATAACCGGTATTTCTGCAATCATGTTCCTACTGCCATGTACACCTAGAGATCCTGTTTTAGGCTAAACAACATTAACAAATATATCATCTCTGCATGCCCTAGTAACTATAATATTTTTGCATATAGAAATCCTGTTTAGGATTCTGCATATATACATCATTCTGCATCTCTTTTCATTTAGATATCATGTCTTTAGGATCTCACTTATATTCGCTTAAGCACACTTAGGCTAATTACGAATGCATGAAAAGGAATAAAACAATTTCATTTAGTCTTTACAACTAATTGGCAATAATTTCTATGTGTTGAACACCTAGAACGGCATGTTTAGGTAATAACAATAGTCTCCAACTGTTAGTAATCCTTAATAACTACTGAATCCTATTCAGGCCTAGGCGAGCCTTAGGTAATTACTTAAACAAAACTGGAACTGCCTCTGTTTAATTATCAACTGCTACAACCAGCATACAGGCCTGATTTGGACTTCTTTTCTGAGTTATATAATGAATCTGGTTCTGACTCAAACACCCCACTTTTGGATTTAAAATGCAGACCATAATTGTGTTTAAGTCATGCTGCTTATATGTATTATTTGCGGAGGTATACATGAGCCTTTTAATTGTTTATATGTTTCCCCTCTAAATGCAGTTCTACTTGTTTTGTATGTCGCCTTAGCATTTTACCTTTAAACCTAAGAGTCAGCTTAGAACCTCCTTCTTATAAGAATAGTAGTCCCAAATTCCTTCGGGGCTGATAGGAATGGGACGAGTAATAGCATGCAATAGAGGTCGAGACCAATCCTCACTGTAATACCTTCACGTGGCGGGAAGGTTAGATATGGATATGATGACCGGTGCACTAATACCACGTGTAGCCCCTCTTTTGAGGAGTGATTACCGGGTATTGCATTGATGTGATCCATATTACAAACAAACTTAGGACCCCTTTTTCATTCACAAGCATGCTTAGATTATAACTCTTTTCAAAACCTTGCTTTTATTGTTTTTCAAACGCTTGTGTATTTAAATTTAAATCCCCTATTATTTGAGCCTTATTTGTTTACTTGCTAATTGCACAAATTCACAAAAAAATACTATCTGGCCGGGAACCACACTAGTGGATCCTGAGGGGTGCCTAACACCTTCCCCTTGGGGTAATTTCAAGCCCTTACCCTATCTCTGGTTATCAATTGTAGTTGTAGTTGAACCCTATAGGTGCCCTAACGCACCTTAAAAATCGTTAGGTGGAGGCTCTTCTAAATACCCAATTCCCAAAAGGAAATGAGTCTTTACACCCCATGAATGTCGAAACCCGTACTCCTCCCTGATGGAAGGGGAAGAGCAAAAAAGGGGGCGTGACAGCATGGGACTCTGCTGGGGATTTTTAGGCTTTTACCATTTTAGATTGTTCTTGTGAATTTGTACCTCTCCCTATGTGCAATCATTTGTTTGATTTCTTTAAGCATTTAATTTCTTCTTTAAAAGCAAAACTGACATATCTCCTTTGTTTTCTTTCCTTTATTGCTTTAAATTATGAAACTGCTGTATTTATCACTTTCATAGCATGCATATATGTGTCAAAATGCTTTTAATTATAGCATAATCATGCTCAACATCATACTCCACTCGTGCCAAACAAATACTATAGCAACACTTATAATGAGTGGTTGCGCTCTTCCTATATCATTACCCCCTAAATTCGGAAAGGCATATTTATGGTAAAACTAGTCGATCAGCGGTATAGTCGATAGTTCCCAGCCTTCCCCCTTGAGTTGTCCGCTCAAGGGTACCAATCTAAAACCCCATAGAAACCTTACTCTATTCAAATTGCGCATGCATCACGGTCAAACCTAGTCGGATAAATTGTGTTGTCCCCATAATGATCCTTTAAGATAGCCTTGTCCAAAGTCCATGTTCTGTGCATTCATTTGGAGAACAAGATGATGCATGCTAATTATTGATATTAAATAGTCGAGTCTGGTGGGGGTAGGGGCCTAACTTTATTTGCCTTGCAGAAATATGAGGCATGAAGTCCCTCTTGGATATTCAACCTAATAACATGATCATAGAAGCTGCCACATTGTTTTGGGATTGTGAAAGGGCCTTGTTCCGCATTGGGGGCATTGAAATGACACCTTTGCTGGAGGAGATAGGAGGACTGGACGGTCTAGTGTGGGAAACTCCGGGTTTGCTAATGCTTGAGAATCGCAAAGGCAGGGGCTTCCTTAAAATGATGGGTTTGAAGAAGAAACCAGATTTAACATGCCTGAAGGAATCATACATCCCTTTTGACTACTTGTATGAAAGGTACGGTCACAGCAAATCTCACCGTGCCTACTCTGGTGAGTTTGCCATCACATCCTTGGGACACGTCCGTCACAGGGTTTTCGTCTTCGTATTTTGCTTCCTGGGTCTGATTGTATTTCCGATGAAGAAAGGTAGAATCCATACCAGGCTGGCTATGGTAACTAAGACCCTGATGGAGGGGATTGGTGGGCAGCCATTCAGCATCGTGCCCATGATCGTTGCAGACATATACTGAGCCTTGGAGATGTGTCAACGAGGAGCAAAACACTTCGAAGGCTACAATTTATTACATCAACTCTAGCTCATGGAACATCTCCAAAAGGGCAAATACCGACAAGAGATTCAGCGAAGGGACTGGGATGATCACATCGCTTTCCATCATCCAAAGAGAATGAATTACATCCCCGATATGTTCGCTCAGCCAGAGAATGCCAAAGGATGAGTTGAGCTATTTGATAATCTGACCGAACAACAGGTTCAATGGATGTTCGAGTGGTTTCCGACCAGGGAGTTCATCACCCAATCCAGAGATGCACCTTTCCTGATAATGATTGGTCTGAGAGGAACATACCCTTACATTCCTCTTCGAGTTATGAGGTAGCATATGTGGCACTGCAAGATCATAATGGGGAGAGATACCATCGAGCCAGACAGGTATCATGCTGGATGCACACCTTTCTACTCAGGTTGGTTGGAGGACAATCGTGATGGTCTGGGCCAACAACGGTTTGCTCGAGGTCACCGGATTATGGATGAAAAGGCCGAGGCATGAGTCAAGTACAACCAGCTGCGTAAAAGGATTCGTGAGTGCGAGAGCGAACACCGCGAGATACAAGAGTCCAACCAGAAACTAATTGAGGAATGGAAGGACATGGCTGTCAGTTCCAACAAACAGCTAGGATACTTGGAGCGAGGCATAGTAGAACTGGAGAGGAAATTTCTCAAGAGGGTCGAAGATTGTCAAAATGCTGAAGGGACAGAAGGCGGATATCTAGCCAGAGGGTACCTGTTGCTGGGACTTCGCTAGTTGGGGAAGCTGTTCGACGGAGCCAATAATGCCGAATCTGGGGAAGGTCCTTCTGGGACCAAGTAGATAGGAGTTTATCTTTTTCTTTTTAAAATGTAACAAGGCCAATGGCCATTAATAACTTTTATTTCCTATTTATTTAGCGTCGATTTGAGATTCGTCTTACTTTTTATCAATGAAATGAGGCATTTAGCATTCCAAGTTCTCCAAATCAACTTGTCGCTGGGCCCACCTCAGGCACGACGAGGTTCCAAAATTAGGACACGCTTTACATTCCTGCACTACGTGTTTAAATATTGCAATACTTTTTATGACCCTCACTAACTTGGTTAACTTCTTTTTTTATTTATGTTTTGTTATTCCTCTCCCCAAAGGTTAGTTCGTGCACTCTGGCAACATCATCTTATTCCACGAGATCCAGGTGCCCTCCACCCACTCCTCCTCTTAGTCCTGTTATGAACAAGAACAAAAGCAAGATGGAAGATTTGAACAACATCAGAAAAGAGAACACAACAGTAGAGGCCACTGGTGGCCATGGCATCCAGGTTCCCAACGAAAATGTGTCACAACTTGAACAGAAGCTTTTAAAATTTTAGGAAGAGCTCGAACAGGTTCGGAATCTGGCAAGCCTGTCATTTTCCCTCAGCGCCCCAGATGTCAACTTCCCTGACACTCAGAACCCTACACCGTTTCAAAACATCCCAAAACTACAGAAAAATCCTGCTCCTCACTATCCCGCTACTCCACCAAAGAACTAATGTAACACTTGCCATACCCCAAACAATGCTCCACTACCCATCCCAGAACTTCAAAACTCCGCAAATGACCATTTCCACGCCCATAACGCCCCTATCTACGTGGAAACCATACCACACTCCACTCAACCTATTTCAAGCCCACCTGAGTCTGATGAAAAGGATATGCTTATCAGGAACCTGGCTGAAGAACTTAAGAAACTAACCAGTCAAATTCAGGGTGTCGAAGAAAGCAAAGGGATCGAAGGGTTGAACTACGAGGACCTCTGCACACAACCTGATGTCGAACTGCCTGAGGGGTACAAACCTCCTATGTTCGAAATGTTTGATTGTACAGGAGATCCTAGGGTGCATCTAAGGACATACTGCGACAAACTGGTCGGAGTAGGAATAGATGAAAAGATCCGCATGAAACTGTTCATGAGGAGTCTGAAAGAAGATGCGCTATCTTGGTACATCAGCCAAGATCCCAAGAAGTGGTAGAACTGGGTAGGTATGGCATCTGACTTTATGGATAGATTCAGGTTTAATACAGAGAATGCGCCAGACGTGTTCTATATCCAGAATCTGAAGAAGAAGCAGACAGAAATGTTTCGCGAGTATGCTACTCGCTGGAGGTCTGAAGCTGCAAAGATCAGACCCGCCTTAGAAGAAGAACAAATGAACAAGTTCTTTGTCCGGGCTCAGGACCTGCAATACTATGAACGGTTGATGCTGATTGAGAACCATACGTTTTTCGACATTATCAAACTGGGCAAAAGAATTGAAAAATTTATCAAAAGCGGTATGGTTACAAACTTTGAGGCCTTGCAAGCTACAAATAAGGCCTTACAGTCCGGTGGTGTGTCCAAGAAAAGGGACGTAGGGGAAGTGATGTTTTCACAAAGGACTAAGTCTTCCCTCAAATACCAAACTTACCCAGCACCTCGACTCACATATCAGCCCACCCCAAATTACCAAGCACCTTCACCGTCATACCAAGCTCCACCACCAACTTATCAGTCACCTCCACCTCCTACATATCAACCTACTTCACCCAGATACTCCCAACCCGCTCATGTCTGCCAACCCTATAATGCTCAACCGTCCCACTATCAGTCACCACCTGCACACCAAAACATCCTTACCCCTCGACCTAATTTTAATCGCAGATCTCCAAAACAATATACATCCATCGCCGAATCTATTGACCAGTTGTATGAGAGACTCAAAGCTACTGGTTATGTCACCCCCATCCCTGCTGTAACCCCTAAGAATCCTTCTCAATGGGTTAACCCAAACAAGTCCTGTGCATACCACTCCAGCATGAAAGGACACACCATCGATGAATACCGCTCCTTAAATGACAAGATACAGTATTTGATTGATAACAAAGTCATTGTGGCAAAGGAAGCCGCTCCAAACATCCGCAACAACCCTCTCCCGGCCATAAGAGTGTGGGGGGCGGGTATCCACATGATTGAAGTAGAGGACGACTGGGATCCTAAGGGATCCATCAGGTTGATCGTAGAAGGCGATGACCCAAAGAAACCAGCAGTTACTCTCAATTTGATTATAGTCCACATCCAACCGTCTGAGGATGCTGAGGTGAATATGTCCATACCACCTGAGTTTGAAGAAGCTTCATTCGCGAAGGCACCAGCACCAGTTGGGGTTGAACTCGCGTCTCCAGCGAATGCACCCGCACCATTTGAGGTCGCAGTCCGGCTGCCCAAGGCACATGTTCCATTTGAAGTAAGGATAGCCACGCCTATCCCAGTGGCAATGTCGACCATGACACCATTCCATTCAAAAGCTGTATCCTAGCACTATACAGTCGAGGCTAGGAGGAAAGGAAAGGTCAGGTTCGAAGAGACTGACGCAGCACATGGTATAACAAGAACTGGTAGAGTCTATACCCCTGAACATATGGTTGAATCAAGCAAGCAGGCCTCCAACCGGCCACCCATCATTAAGATAGGACCAGACGACCTTTGGAGAAAAATACAGGCCAAGGAGTATTCGGTCATCGACCAGTTAAACAAGACGCCAGCACAAATCTCCATTCTCTCTTTGCTGCAAAATTATGAGGCGCACAAGAATGCTCTGCTAAAGGTGCTGAGTGAAGCATACGTACCAAGCAACATCACTGGCGAGGAAATGGCTGACATGGTAGGACAAGTGCTGAGAGCCATAAGATCACCTTTCATGAGGACGAGCTGCCACCTGAGGGGCTGGAGCACAATAAGGCACTGCACATCACCGTGCAATTCGAGGACTATTTCATCACCAGAATCCTGATCGATGGGAGTTCCAGCCTTAACATATGTCCGTTGGTAACGCTCAAGAATTTGGGTAAAGGGCTGCATGAGATAAAGGATGGAGCAATCAACGTGAAAGCCTTTGATGGTTCCTAGAGGTCCACGATTGGCGAAATTATTCTATGCTTGAAGATAGGACCGACCTGGTTTGATGTTGATTTCCATGTAATAGATGTGCCAACGTCTTACAACTTGCTGTTGGGACGTCCATGGATTCACGCTGCTAGGGCCGTAGCATCAACACTGCATCAGGCAGTGAAATTCGAATGGAATCACCAGGAGGTGATCATTCACGACGACGGTAGCAACCCTATATGCTGTCGCCAGACCATTCCGGCAATCGAGGGAAGAAGGAAACTAGGCGAAGAAACTTACCACCACATCGAACGGGTCAATGCTATCGACAAAGACAAATGGTGGGATAACAGAATCGAGAGTATACTGAATTGGAGTGGGTACGAGCCTGGCTAGGGACTCGGCAAGAACCTCCAAGGAATCGCTAAGCCCATAAAACTCAATAAGCATGGCACTACCTTCAGTTTGGGATATGATTACACTTGGAAAGAATTCAACAATTGGTCACCACCATGGCGCGGTCCATACTACCCACTGGAGCAGCCAATACCGCATCTGGAGCAAACCTTCCAACATGCCGACATTATTTATGGGTCAGATAAAGAAGAAGCACTTGCAACAATGAAGAACTTGTTTCTAGAGGACAGTAATATGGATTGTTGTGTTATTCTCGAGGAGGAGGGGGAGGAAGGCCCTTCCATACGGGCTGTGAGCGGAGGGGCACGCCTCAATAACTGGACCATCAGGACAACCAGAGGCCGACGAGCCTCGGGGTAGCAAGGCTAAAACAAGCATTATCCATTGTTTTTACTAAATGATTTTCTTTTTTCATTTTTTCAATGTGAGGCCCCGTAAAATTTTTGGCTCAAAACCTAGTATCATGTGGTGTAAACTCCGAATATGTGTTAGGAATGCGTAGAATTCTTCGCTGCGAGCTTGCTCATCGCGGTTCGGACCCTTGGTATTGTTCTAAGTTTGAAAAAAATCAAAAGAATCAATTTCCCAGAAAAATGCCATTATGCGGTCAAGAATGCGGTCGCAGATCTGGTATGCGGACCGCATTCCTATCGCATAGTGAAGCTGTGGTTTGGTTAAACTTGAGGACAAGATGCAGTCCAAGATGCGACTGCATAATTGATATGCGGGCCGCATTTCTACCGCAGAGTGGAACAGAAGAGCCATCAAAATTAATGTTCAAAATGCGGTCTATTCGCATAACCAATATGCGGACCGCATAATCATCGCATAAGCTCCTCAGGGATTTGTGAAGGTCAGTTCTGTGGTGTACGATGCGACTGCATAAAAGGAATGCGGACCGCATTCCTGTCGCAGACCCAAACAGATTCATCAGGGTTTTGGGGGCAATTCTGCGGTCCAATTTGCGTACCGCATTTCTGTGCTGCGATCGCAGAATGCGACCGCAGATCTTGCTCGGGCTTCTATTTTCTAAATTTTATACCCGACCCCCTTTTTAATAAAACACCCCCAGCCCCTCATTTTTAACGATCTTCTGCACAAAATAAGAGAGAGAAAGAGAGGGTCTTGAGAGAGAAAGTCATCTTCTCCAAAATTTGATTCTTCAAAACCATCCGGGCCGGGGAATTTCAAGCTTATCTTCATCCCCCTTTTCTTGCAGGTAACATCCCTAACCCTTTTCACTAAATTTCTGGTTTAAGCTAAGGGGGGGAGGGAGTCTCATGCATTGGTCTTTGAAAATAGTGGTTGAACTCATACATGCATGTCATTCTATAACCTAAAACCTAGTGAGAGTAATTGGGTAGGAGTAAAAGATAGTGCAAAGATGGGTTTGTAACCTAAATAAGTTTGAGTAGAAATTGTGAACTTCTTTTCTAAGTCATACGCGTTAACTTGTGCACTAGATTGACGTTGCTAGACCATTTGGTGAATTGGAAATAAAAGTTAAAAAGGGAACTCGGCTCCAGGTATGTATGGCTAACTTTGAACTTGTAAAATCGCCTTGTTTGGGTGTTGAGTGCTTAATATGTGATTTCTACGTGATTTGTTTGTGAAATTCTTGTGATTGGTATGGCTGAGTGATTGTGGTTGTGCATTCGCCATATTGATGCAATTAATCAGAAATAAACCAAATTTGTGATTGTGAATGTGCTATGTGGTAAGAACTGTGAAACAAGTAATGGAAGGAAATGGGAATTGATGTGCTCGGAATAACCGTGGTAGTAACATATGTGGTTTGTCGTGGAAAATTATCGTCGTGACCTATCAATGCATATGAGTAGTGGAATACATGGAAATGGTAT
>NW_017670952.1:121170-135547 GCF_001879085.1 Nicotiana attenuata
GATGAATGCCGCTCCTTAAAAGACAAGATACAGTCTTTGATTGATAACAAAGTCATTGTGGCAAAGGAAGCCACTCCAAACATCTGCAACAACCATCTGCCGAACCATAAGGGTGGGGGTGTCCACATGATTGAAGTAGAGGACGACTGGGATCTCGAAGGATCCATCGGGTTGATCGCAGAAGGCGATGACCCCAAGAAACCAGCAGTTACTCTCAATCCGATTATAGTCCAGATCCAACCGTCTGAGGATGCTGAGGTGAATATGTCCATACCACTTGAGTTTGAAGCAGCGCCATCCGCAAAGGCACCGACACCAGTTGAGGTTGAACTCGCGTCTCCAGTGAATGCACCCGCACCATTTGAGGTCGCAGTCCTGCCGCCCAAGGCACATGTTCCATTTGAAGTGAGGATGGCCGCGCCTATCCCAGTGGCAATGTCGACCATGACACTATTCCATACAAAAGTTGTACCCTGGGACTATACAGCTGAGGCTAGGAGGAAAGGAAAGGTCAGGTTCGAAGAGACTGTCGCAGTGCAGGGTATGACAAGAACTGGTAGAGTCTATACCCCTGAAACATCTGGCTGAGTCAAGCAAGCAAGCCTCCAACTGGCCACCCATCATTGAGACAGGACCAGACGACCTTTGGAGAAAAATACAGGCCAAGGAGTATTCGGTCATCGACCAGTTAAACAAGAATGCTCTGCTGAAGGTGCTGAGTGAAGCATACGTACCAAGCAACATCACTGGCGGAGAAATGGCTAACATGGTAGGACAAGTGCTGGAGAGCCATAAGATCACCTTTCATGAGGACGAGCTGCCACCTGAGGGGCTGGGGCACAACCAGGCACTGCACATCACCGTGCAATGCGAGGACTATTTCATCACCAGAATCCTGATCGATGGGGGTTCCAACCTTAACATATGTCCGTTGGTGACGCTCAAGAAGTTGGGTAAAGGGCTGCACGAGATAAAGGATGGAGTAATCAACGTGAAAGCTTTTGATGGTTCCCAGAGGTCCACCATTGGTGAGATTATTCTATGCTTGTAGATGGGACCGACCTGGTTTGATGTTGATTTCCAAGTAATAGATGTGCCAGCGTCTTACAACTTGCTGCTGGGACGTCCATGGATTCACGTTGTTGGGGCCATAGCATCAACACTGCATCAGGCAGTGAAATTGGAATGGAATCATCAGGAGGTGATCATTCACGGCGACGGTAGCAACCTTATTTACTGTCTCCAGACCATTTCGGCAATCGAGGGAAGAAGGAAACTAGGCGGAGAACTTACCACCACATCGAACGGGTCAATGCTGTCAACAAAGACAAATGGTGGGATAACAGAATCGAGAGTATACTAAATTGGAGTGGGTACGAGCCTGGCTAGGGACTCGGCAAGAACCTCCAAGGAATCGCTAAGCCCATAAAAGTCAACAAGCATGGCACTACCTTCAGTTTGGGATATGATTACACTTGGGAAGAATTCAACAATTGGTCGCCACCATGGCGCGGTCCTTACTACCCACTGGAGCAGCCAATACCGCGTCTGGAGCAAACCTTCCAACAGGCCGACATTATTTATGGGTCGGATGAAGAAGAAGCACTTGCAGCAATGAAGAACTTGTTTCTAGAGGACAGTAATATGGACTGTTGTGTTATTCTCGAGGAGGAGGGGGAGGAAGGCCCTTCCATACGGGCTGTGAGCGGAGGGGCACGCCTCAATAACCTGACCATCAGGACAACCAGAGCCCGACGAGCCTCGGGGTAGCAAGGCTAAAACAAGCATTATCCATTATTTTTACTAAATGATTTTCTTTTCGCATTTTTTCAATTTTCGCAATATGATCTTCAATGTTCAAAACAATTATTCAATTTATCAAAAGCATGTTTGATTTTTCTTATGAATTAATATTTATTTCTATCTTTTTCCTCCTTACTTTACTTATACAGCAATTACTATTACTTATCTTGATGAACCAATGCCTGTGACATGTAGTGAGACAACGCAACAAACAGATATTGATTTAGAGGAAGGTGACATACCTGACGAGATTGTCAAAGAAGTTGAGGACTTTGAGAACAGACCTAAGACCAACCTGGACGAAACCGAAATTGTCAACTGGGAGATGTAGAAAACGTCAAGGAAACGCGAATCAACATTCACCTATCGCCATCGGAGAAGAAAGAATACACAGAATTTCTAAAAGAGTATGAGGACATATTCTCCTGGTCGTATGATGACATGACTGGTCTAAGTACGTCTATTGTAGCTCACAAACTTCCAACCGATCCAACATGTCCACCGGTAAAGCAAAAGCTCAGAAAGTTCAAGCCTGATATGAGTCTGAATATCAAGGAAGAAGTTACCAAGCAGATCAAAGCTAAGGTTCTCAGGGTGGTTTAGTAACCGACATGGTTAGCCAATATCGTGCCAGTACCAAAGAAAGACGGGAAGGTCCGAGTGTGTTGACTAGCGGGATCTCAACCAGGCTTGTCCAAAAGACGACTTCCCTATGCCGAATATACACATCCTGATTTATAATTGCGCCAACCATGAGCTGCAGTTATTTGTAGATTGTTTCGCTGGTTATCATCAGATCTGGATGGATAAAGAAGATGCTGAGAAAACAACTTTCATTACACAGTGGGGAATGTACTGTTACAAGATGATGCCATTTGGCTTGAAGAATGCAGGGGCCACCTACATGAGGGCTATTACTACCATTTTCCATGACATGATACACAAGGAGATAGAGGTATATGTGAATGATATTATTATCAAATCCAAGAAGGCCACTGACCACATAGAAGATCCGAAGAAGTTTTTCAATAGACTGCGGAGGTACAACCTGAAAATAAACCCCGCAAAGTGTGCATTTGGGGTTCCTACTGGAAAGTTGCAGGGGTTTATTGTGAACCGCCGAGGAATAGAACTGGATCCATCGAAGGTCAAAGCCATTCAAGAATTACCACCGCCGAAGAAGAAGAAAGATGTGATGAGTTTCTTGGGAAGGCTGAACTACATCGTCCGATTCATAGCACAGTCTACAGTTATCTGTGAGCCAATCTTTAAGATGTTAAAGAAGGACACCGCTACCAAATGGACCGATGACATCCAAAAGGCCTTCGACAGAATGAAGGAGTACCTATCAACACCACCAGTCTTAGTCCGCCCGAGCCAGGGAGACCCTTATTACTCTACCTTGCAGTGTTAGACGGAGCTTTCGGCTACATTCTGGGGCAACATGATGAAACAGGGAGAAAGGAACAAGCCATCTATTATCTCAGCAAGAATTTCACCCCATTCGAGGCCCGATATTCTCTGTTGGAACGCACCTGTTGTGCTTTCACCTGGGTGGCTCAGAAGCTGAGACATTACTTCTGCGCCTATACTACATATCTCATATCAAGGATGGATCCTTTGAAGTACATCTTTCAGAAGCCCATGCCCATCGGCAAGCTAGCCAAGTGTCAATTCCTGTTGAGTGAGTTCGACATTATACGTAACTCAAAAAGCGGTCAAGGGACAAGCACTGGCAGACCACCTCGCTGAGAATCCCGTGGATGGAGAATACGAACCCCTGAAAACGTATTTTCCTGATGAAGAGGTATCATTCATAGGAGAAGACATTGTAGAATCCTATGATGGTTGGAGAATGTTCTTCGATGGAGCAGCAAACTTCAAAGGAGTTGGCATAGGAGCAGTCTTGATATCAGAAACCGGTCAGCATTATCCAGTGTCAGCCAAGCTCAGGTTTCCCTGCACCAACAATATGGCCGAGTACGAAGCTTGCATCTTAGGACTCAAAATGGCCATTGACATGAACGTTCAAGAGCTGCTAGTAATTAGAGATTCAGACTTACTTATACATCAGGTACGAGAGTACGAGAAGAATGGGAAACCAAGAACTCCAAGATACTCCCGTATCTGCATCATGAACAGGAATTGAGAAAAAGGTTCACGAAGACGGAATTCCAACATGTTCCCAGAATCCAAAATGACTTCGCCGACGCATTGGCTACCCTATCATCTATGATAAAACATCCATATAAGAATTTCATTGATCCCATTCCAGTGAAAATCCATAATCAGCCAGCTTACTGTGCCCATTTTGAAGAAGAAGCAGACGGAAAGCCTTGGTTTCATGATATCAAGGAATACTTGGCAAAAGGAGAGTAACCAGAGCTTGCGAATCCTAATCAGAAATGCACACTTCGGAGATTGTCCAACAACTTCTTTCACAGCAGAGGAAACTTGTATAGGAGGACTCCTGATTTGGGATTATTAAGGTGTGTCGACGCAAAAGAAGCATCCAAGGCGCTAGAGGAAATTCATGCTGGGACTTGCGGTCCATATATGAACGCTTTTGTCCTAGCAAAGAAGATACTTTGGGCTGGTTACTTTTGGATGACCATGGAAACGAATTGCGTCCAGTATGTCCGGAAATGCCACCGCTGACAGATACATGCAGATATGATAAAGGTACCTCCGAGCGAGCTCCACACAACAAGCTCACCATGGCCATTTGCCGCCTGGGAATGGATGTTATTGGACAAATCGAGCCTGCCGCTTCTAACGGACATAGGTTTATCCTGGTAGCCATAGACTATTCCACCAAATGGGTCGAAGCGGCATCTTACAAAGCGGTAACTAAGAAAGTCATGGTAGACTTTGTCCGCGACCGCATTGTTTGTCGATTCGGGGTTCCAGAGTCAATCATTATTGATAACTGCTCCAACCTTAACAGCGACTTGATGAAATCTATGTGTGAAACTTTCAAGATCATACACAAGAATTCCACAGCCTACAGGCCTCAAATGAATGGAGCTGTAGAAGCCGCCAATAAGAATATCAAGAAGATACCGAGGAAAATGATAGAAAAGCGTAAACAGTGGCACAAGAAGTTATCATTTGCTCTATTGGGGTATCGCACCTCAGTCCGCACATCAACTAGGGCAGCCCCCTATGTGCTGGTTAACGGTACAAAGGCTGTCATTCCCGCCGAAGTAGAAATTTCTTCCCTAAGGATCATACAGTAAGCTGAGCTTGACGACGCAGAATGGGTGAAGAGTCGTTACGAGCAACTAGCCCTTATAGATGGAAAGAAAATGAACGCAGTTCGCCATGGTCAACTCTATCAAAACAGAATGTCTAGAGCCTTCAACAAAAGAGTCAAGCCAAGACAGTTCACACCGGGGCAGCTGGTGTTAAAGAAAAATTTTCCACATCAAGATGAAGCCAAAGGGAAGTTCTCTCCCAACTGACAGGGCCCATACATGGTTCAGCAGGTTTTGACGGGAGGAGCCCTCATACTTGCAGAAATGGATGGAGAAGTTTGGCCAAAGCCGATTAATTCAGACCCAATCAAGCGTTACTATGTGTAATCCTTATGCTTTCCTTATATGATGTAAATTGAACTACGCCTGGCCTGATTCCCGTTTAAGAGGGGATACGTAGGCAGCCCTATGGGTTTGGTCCTAATTCAATAAAATTTTCATTTCCCTCGCAATTGGAAACTGGGGTAGAATTTTGAGGAGGACCCTCAAAATTCTGAAGCAATTTCAGCCGATCGCCGCACGAGCAACAATCAGAAGTGTCAACCCATCAAACTAGGGCAGAATTTTGAGGAGGGCCCTCAAAATTCCGTAGCAAGAGAGGTTGCAATGTCTCGAACCACGTCAAAGTCGTCGGTTCGTCTAAGAGCTGGTTTAATTATACATTTATGTCATACTTTTACAAAATCATGCATGTTTATTATCGAAACTGCTTTGTTTAGCAATGCTACCCCAATGATACAAACAGTATCACCAGATCAAAGCCGAGCAAGTCAAGCAAATCCAGCGGGGATACGAACTAACCTTCCCCCTGAAAAAACTCACAATTTTTCTTTGGATGCAGCCACTAGGATTGTGAAATCATCAAACATACTATACACCCATGAGACAAACATTATTCGGGAATACAACTCTCAGAACCATTGCACTTACCAACAATTGCTATCCGCCCACCAGTGATGTCCCGTATGTCACAATGCTCCCGATAATCACAACGCCGCAATATGCTATCAGCTAAGAAAACTCTACTGTCATTTGTTATCTTATTTATTGCATAAGGCTACTATTCTGCCTTCCGAGGTTAAGCTCTACCTCTATCTATATCTGCATTGCATAAGGCTACCATTCTGCCTTCCCACTTGCATAAGACTACTATTCTGCCTTCCGAGGTTAAACTCTACCTCTATCTGCATCTGCATTGCATAAGGCTACCATTCTGCCTTCCGAGACTAGACGTTGTCTCCATCCACATTGCACGGCTGAAAGATTGCCACATTGCACGGCTGAAAGATCGCCACATTGCACGGCTGAAAGATCGCCACATTGCTACATTGCACGGCTGGAAGATCGCCACATTGCACGGCTGAAAGATCGCCACATTGCTACATCGCACGGCTGAAAGATCACCACATTGCACGGCTGAAAGATCGACACATTGCTACATTACACGGTTGAAAGATCTCCACATTGCACGGCTGAAAGATCGCCACATCACACGGCTGAAAGATCTCCACATACTACACTGCACGGCTGAGAGATCGCCACATGCTACTGCATCCTTCATGGGCTGAAATATCGCCAACTCATCCAAAGGCGTCATCGTTCGGAGGCACCATCTTCATAGCCCGAGAACACCATGTCATGGCCCGAGGATTTTCTTTCAATCTTTTGCATATCATCGTTCAAAGGCATCATGGTTCGGAGGCACCATCCTCATAGCCCGAGAACATCATTTCATGGCCTGTGAATCCTTTATTACACTTCATGGCCTAGGACATCATGGTCTAAAGACGTCACCTTAACCGTCCAAAGACAGCATTCATGGTCCAGCGGGAATTTGCATCATGTCTAAATTTGCGCACAATATATGCTTGTATTGCTTATTTGTAGGTAAACAGGCAAGCAACAGCCATCCCAGCGGGAGCGGTTCCACTCCAGTGCCCGCAGCCATATCAAACCTAACCATTCCCATAAACCGTCCACTCACCCAGCCTTAGATATTGCGTCCGTTTTTGAAATATCTTCATCAACACACTCCGCAGGTGAATCACTAAACTACATACGGCCTGATTCCTGTAATACCAGGGATATGTAGGCAGCTCGGAAGCCGGGGTGCGGCCTGAATCTTCCAAAACCATTTCGCTCGGTCAAAATTGGCAATCATTTCTTTACCCGAAGACTCTTTCATCCTTCCCGGGTAAAGAGGGGCAGCTGTTGACACCCAATTTTTCCCTATATATTTTCAATATGCAAAATACTTTCAAACTAGCGTATATATACATATATAAGCATGTCCAAGCATTTTATTATTTTTCCATAATTTTTAAGGTTTTAAATTGATCTATTTCCCCTTTATTTCATCCATAAAATCCCAATAATCATGTCTAAAATTATTATTTGGGTAATTCATCTATTGGATTTTCATATTTATGCCAAAAATATGGCTAAAATAATTTTTTACATATTTTTACAAATTCATTTAGTATTTTTAAAGCTAAATTGCACACAATTGCAATATTAGCCATTTTTAAGGTTTAATTGTGTCTTATATTCATAAAATTGAGTCTGGTATTTTTAAATTGTTAATTAGGAGTTATAAAGCATTGTAGTATTTTCAATTTATTCTCAGAAGCCATTTACTATTTTGTATAAATTTAAAAAGGGGAAAATTAGCTATTTAAATAACAGCCCATTTGTATTTCAATTTTAGCCTAAATTGAACCCCTATTCCCCAACCCAATTTTAATTTAAACCCGACCCTTACCCAATTAGTCCTACCCAAACCCGGATCCCCACCTACCCCTTTTAATCTAGGCCGCTGATAATTCCGATCAACGACCACCATTTTCCGTTACCATTTTTAACCCCTAAACGACCCCTCACCATAAATCATTTCTCACCACCCGCCGCCCCTGAATCCCTACCTCTAAAACTCTCTCTGCAACATCACCTAAACCCTAGCCGCCGCAACCCAAATCTACCCTAATTCCCTTCAATCCCCACCTAATCCATGGACTCCCATGGCGGTTTAAGGCGTGTACTCGTCTCTAGTGTCTACTGGTTACCTATTTTTATGATTCCATGGACAGATCTCAAAGAGATCTGGTCCAGTCCATGCTCAACCTCTATCTCTAGTCTTTTTCCGGCCACCCATGACCGTTCAAGTCGGATCCATGGCTTTTCCGGCTAGATCGGTAACATTTTGAAGTCTTTCTCATTTTTCTGGGCTCTCTGAAACCCTAGCTTTAAGAGCTTTCCGATTTTTCTTTTAGATCTGTCTTAGATCTATGCATGTTATGAACTTCTTAGTGTTTTCTCAAAGGTTCTTCGATTTTCTTTCAAAATAAATCTTCGTTTTCAAATTAGGGTTTCCTAATTGTACTTAGACTCAATTATTTACTTTATACTTTTACTACCCCCTTATATGGCAACAATCAATCTGTCTCAAACTGATTTCTTTCCTTAATTAACCCTGTTAGTATCCGTTTGAGCAGTAATCCCTTGATTAAAGGGAAGTACTTGTGTTGATTGATTCTGATTATGATTATTTCCATGTCTGTGATAAACCCTTACTTGTTACATTATTCTCTACTCGTTTTTTAAAGCTATAAATACCCCAATGTTTTCATTAGAAAAGGACACGAACAATTGAGTTCAGAACACACACTTACACACTCAAAACTCTTTCCTTCTCTATTATTACTCGTGCTACTGCTTTGTCTAGCCGGCTGAAAGCCAAAGCTAGACTGTGGAATCCTGCTTATTGTACCTTTCTGCACCTTGCTTCTTTACTGGTATGTCCTAGTTAATTTTTCAAGCCTCAACAATAATATGCTTCTTTAATTGTTTCAGTTTCCCTCTTTCTTGTTTACTTCTGCCTGTGGTTCTACAGTCAAGTTACATTACTAGCATGCTGTAATATCCCCTTTCCCTCTAGATCAATGCACTGATCATGCCAGTACCAACCATTGCTGTGCATGTCCAACTAGTCCTAAGACCCTTAATGGGGTTATGTGTTCAGTGTTAGATGTATGTGTGTCCCAAACCCATTGACCCCTTTGTATGACTGTGATTCTGTGTGTGATCCCATCTTGGGAATTCGAGTTTCATCTACAACTGTTTCAATCACCTTTGTCACTAATTGCTTTCAAAATGGACTGTTAGTATAGCTTCTTTAAATAAATCTCTTTCAAACATGTGTTATGTACTTTCATTATATTCTTAGAATCTAGGTTCTGCCCCTCTTGTGTGAGCCTTGCCTTGGGACCCTTGAGCTCCCTCTGAACTTGGACACGTAAGAGTTGGCCCTTCGACACTGCACTTATTCTGTTTGGTTATGCAAATCTGGGTGTGAGAATTGCCGGGACCCCTTGAGGTCCTTAGGGAGCTCTGACACACCTTGATATGAGAAAGGCTTTGGAATAACGTTGGCATTGAAGTGATTAATTACATAACTCAGAGAGGAAGTAAAGATCAGGCTTCCTTTGATTGTAATTTCTTATTCTGCACTTCTTTTGTAATTCAATCATTTGGTCTGTAATAACTTGTAAACATTATGGGGTTGGCTAGTGAAAAGGGATGGTGAATATGCATGTTTTAGCTATTAAAAGGGTAGAAAGCATGTTACTAGGTTTACATTCCTACTTGCGCAATATAATCCATGCTTAGGACTCATTTCTTGCATTAGAGATCCTGTTCCTTAGGATTTACACATCATTTTTCAACATGTCCATTTCACTACCATACCACTCAGCAATTCCTGCGTTAAATGTATTAATAACCCGTATTTCTGCAATCATGTTCCTACTGCCATGTACACCTAGAGATCCTGTTTTAGGCTAAACAACATTAACAAATATATCATCTCTTCATGCCCTAGTAACTGTAATATTTTTGCATATAGAAATCCTGTTTATTCTGCATATATACATCATTCAGCATCTCTTTTCATTTAGATACCATGTCTTTAGGATCTCACTTATATTCGCTTAAGCACACTTAGGCTAATTACGAATGCATGAAAAGGAATAAAACAATTTCATTTTGTCTTTACAACTAATTGGCTATAATTTCTATGTGCTGAACACCTAGAACATCATGTTTAGGTAATAACAATAGTCTCAAACTGTCAGTAATCCTGAATAACTACTGAATCATGTTCACACCTAGGCGAGCCTTAGGTAATTACTTAAATAAAACTGGAACTGCCTCTATTTAATTATCAACTACTACAACCAGCAGACAGGCCTGATTCGGACACTTTTTTGAGTTATATAATGAATCTGGTTCTGACTCAAACACCCTGCTTTAGGATTTAAAATTCAGACCTTAACTGTTTTTAAGTCATGCTGCTTATATGCATTATTTGCGGAGGTATACATGAGCCTTTTAATTGTTTGTATGTTTCCCCTCTAAATGCAGTTCTACTTGTTTTGTATGCCGCCTTAGCATTTTACCTTTCAACCTAAGAGTCAGCTTAGAACCTCCTTCTTATAGGAATAGTAGTCCGAAATTCCTCCGGGGCTGATAGGAATGGGACGGGTAATAGCATGCAATAGAGGTCGAGACCAATCCTCGCTTTAATACCTTCACGGGGTGGGAAGGGTAGATATGGATATGATGATCGGTGCACTAATACCACGTGTAGCCCCTCTTTTGAGGAGTGATTACCGGGTATTGCATTGATGTGATCCATATTAAAAACAAACTTAGGACCCGTACTCCTCCCCGATGGAAGAGGAAGAGAAAAAAAAGGGGGCGCGACATGGAGTCTATGCACTGACATCCCTCACGAAAGCTAAATATGAAAGGCAACCTTTCCCAACCATCTGCGGGGCCTTCAGAAATGAAATCACCCTACTAGGGACAAAATCAGTCGAACCTCGCCACTCGATCCGTGGCACACCCGGCATAGCTAACGTCACTATCTTAGCATGACAGTCCAAAATAGCACGACACGGAGATAACCAATCCATGAACAATATCACATCAAAATTGACCATACAAAGCAACAAAAGGTCCACTCGGGTCTCCAAACCCCCAATAGTCAACACAGACGACCGATATACACGGTCTACAACAATACTAACCCCTATCAGAGTAGATACACGTACAGATGAAACAAGAGACTCACGGGGCATATCCAAATAACGAGCAAAATACGATAACACATGTGAAAAAGTCGAACCAGGATCAAATAACACAGAGGCATCTCTGTGGGAAACTAACAGAATACCTTTAATTACAACATCTGAAGCAATAGCATCGGTTCTAGCTGGGAGTGCATAGAAATGGGCCTAACCACCACCTGATCGACCTCCTCCTCTGGTGCGACCCCTAGATGAGTGTCTTCCACCACTAGCAGGGTGGGTGGGTGGTGAAGTAACTGGTGCTGAAGTCGAGGGTTGACTCCTCTGCTGAGATGATCCCCCAAGACGATGAAGACACTGTCTCCATATATTCCCCAACTCTCCACACTCATAACAACCCACCGGTGCTGGAGACGGGGACTGAAGGAAACCCATTGCACCGGGATGACTAGTAGAAGAACCTGGCATGGAATAGCTCTGAACTAATGGAGCACGGGATGAACTCTGTGCTGGAAGGGCACTAAGTGATGAATGGCCCTGATGAGAATTGTGGGAACCATTCCCCGATGATGCCCCACGATAACTTGGTCGAGCTCACTGATCATGCCTGAATGGACGGCCTCTGTCGTGCTGAAACTGACCCCCATGAGGAGCACCACTGAAACCTCCCTGACCGCGAGGCCTCTTAGCCTCCCTCTCAAACCTCTCCTGACCACGAACTATCTCAATCTGTCGAGCTATGTCGACAACCTCATCAAAGGTAGCACCAGATACTCTCTCTCTGGTCATAAGCAACCGAAGCTGAAAACCAAGGCCATCTATAAACATCCTGATCCTCTCTTGATCCATGGGAACCAACCAGACCGCATGTAGAGCCAACTCGAAGAACCGCATCTCATACTGTGTAACAGATCTATCACCCTGACGAAGCTGCTTGAACTACCTGCGCAGCTCCTCCCAGCGAGACTCTGGTACAAACTTCTCCAGAAAGAGAACGGAGAACTGCTGCCAAGAAAGGGGCGTTGCTCCAACCGGCCTATGCCTCTTGTAAGCCTCCCACCAACTAAGTGCAGTCCTAGAGAACTAAAAAGTAGTGTACGAGACCCCACTGGTCTCCAAAATACCCGCGGTCCGAAGCATCCTCTGACACTTGTCTAAGAAACCCCGGGCATCCTCGCCCTCTGCACCATTAAAAGTCGGAGGCTGAAGTCTACCAAACCTCTCCGATCTGCGCTGCTCGTCCTCTAGCATTACAGGAGCTACATAGTCCCGAGCAGCTGCAACCAGCTGGGCTGGATGTGCCCCCGGTGTCTAAACTCGCTGCACGACCTGCTCAGGTGTGCGAGCGGCGAGAGTCAGAGTGCCTCCCCCGGCCTGAGAAGTAGCTGCGGCTGTAGTAACTGAGACCGCCTGAGCCAGGCCAGTGCACACTGATAGAATCTAGGCCAGGACCTCCTGAAGGCCTGGGATAACAATAGGCACAGCCGGTGCCTGAGCTGGTACTGCTGGAGCGTCCGCAACTGGACCTGATCCCGAACTGGGCTGGCTGGTGGATCTGCAGGTGCTGCCCTAGCTGTTGTGCGGGCTGCACCCCTGCCCCCACCACGGCCTCGACCACGTCCTCGGCCTCTGGTGGCCCCAACTGGTGGTACTGGTGGTCGTCCGTCCTGACCGTTAGCACGTGTCCTCACCATCTGTGGGAGAATAGAATAACAGAAGTTTAGTACTAGAATCAGCAGATTCGCACGACAGGAATTCAAGAATATGAAATTTCTTCCTAAACGGTTCTGCAGCCTCCCGAGGATAAGTACAGACGTCTCCGTACCGATCCGCGAGACTCTTCTAAACCCGCTCATGACTCCTGAGACCTATGGAACCTAGGCTCTGATACTAACTTGTCACGACCCTAAAACCGACCCGATCGTGATGGCGCCTATCGTGAAACTAGGCTAGCCAACACAGTTCCCAATCGAACCATTATTCCATAAAAGTCATTTTAAGCCATTAATTAACAAAACATCTCACAATATAAGTTTAGATAAGCAGTTCGATACGACACAAGCCCGATGTCGGGGTGTCACCAGTCATGAGCAACTACAAACCAGTCTGAGAACAAGAAAGGCTAACATAGTCCGAAAATAAAATACTAAGACAATCTAAGTAAGGTAAGAAGGAGAAGTGCAGGGCTGCGAACGCCAAGCAGCTACCTCGCCAACTCCGGAGATCTGCTGGAAGACAGATCAACACTCACTATTACGTCCCGAGACTCTTGGATCTGCACACAAGGTGCAAGGAGTAATGTGAGTATGCCAACTCAGTAAGTAATAAAAGTAAAAGTAGCTGAGCAGTACGATTACAGATAATCTCAGGTCATAGCACTACAACAAATATAGTACATTTCTAAGACAGTCCAGAAATTAACTATCTCGTAAAAACAAACTCAGTTTCAGTAAAGCCCTTTTCTTTTAAAGCATCTTTCAATAATTTCAACAAGTGAATAAAACAATAAGTAAAATGATAGAAACGTAAACAACCCCTCGGGCAAAACATGTACCATAAACCGCCCCTCGGGCATAATATCAACAGAAGCAGCCCCTCGGTCTACCTTACTATAGCTCGTAATCAGCCCCTCGGGCAACAACATGAAACAACAACAGCCCCTCGGGCAATATCATATCACTCTCGCTTTGTACCCGCGCTCACCGGGGGTGTACAGACACCGGAGGGGCTCCTACTGCCCAATCGCTATTACAAGCCATCTCGTGGCATAATAAATCCAGCCTTCGGCCTCTCATATATCACAAATCAGTAAAACCTGCTGCGGCGCACAGCGCTATCCCATGATATCCTCATAACACAGGCCCTCGGCCTAACTCACTCAGGACTCACTCAAGCCCCCCGGCTAATATAGTAAAATAGGTACTCGACTCAAAATATCATTTATAAAAATCAAAAGGAGCAGATAAAACTAGAGGTGTGCATTCGAATCGGTTTATCAATAAATCGAATCGATTATTTGTTATCGAAATCGAAATCGAAAAAATCGAAACCTTATTGAAACGATAACGATAAGCATATATACAAATCGATAATCGATAAGTAATTATCGATAAGGGTCAAAATCGAATCGATAAATCGAATGCACACCCCTAGACTGTAGACACTTGTTAAATGAGTAATTACCTATTTGTGTAGATTAATATAACATACATAATGTATATATATTCCACT
>NW_017670952.1:135717-169409 GCF_001879085.1 Nicotiana attenuata
AGAGAAAGAGAGAGAGTGAAACGTCGCACCAGTGCACCCGTGGTTATCAAACACATTTCGACTTCGTTTGAGATCTCGATTGGTCACATAAATGTGCACCCGCATTTAGGAAGGTAATTTTATTAAAATCGTGTGCCTAAAGAGACTATCGCGTTATTATCTTTGGGAAAGGCCGTGGAATTCACTAACAACCCATCCCGAATCTAGATATATTTTGTAGTATAAACATTTATCGAGGGCCCGCAATTTTACATTGTATCTGGGGAGGCTCGTCTCGTTTATTTTTTAAAGGCTAGTCCTGAAGTAAAACTACGACTTTCCATTTATTATCTCTGATGATGCAAGCAAGGTCCTAATTAGTCTATTAATCCCCCTACAGCAGGCTTTTGGGCCTGATATAGCCAAATCGGCAAGCATATTAGGGTGCGTTGGGTATGATCAGAAGATCGAATCCCTGGAGCTGGCGAACCACTGCTCTGGCTCAAACCTTTGCTCACCAAGCAGAATATTTTCGAACCCTCGTGAAAATAAAGTAAGCAATGTATTCTTATTCAAATTAAACAGAATATTGATTACAAGTTACGAGCCTAATTCATACTTTGTTGTATTGATCTATTATAAACAACCAACAATGTGTTCATATTCAACTAAATCAACTTACTAACGACCTAGAGATTACCAATGTTTGTGTAAAACAATGTACTCAGGAAACACAGGTTTGACATTGAAAATTAGCCTGCTTATATTAACTACTGTATTATGAAGTGGTTATAGAAAACAAGCTTAAACTACTTCTGCCTTTTAAAGTTACACAGAAAAATGTCGAACCCAGTCTAGCTACAAGCTGAATAGCTACAATTAACAGTCCAAGAACATGTCATTAGTCACTGACCATAGGCATTAGATTTCTAACATATGAATTGCCATAATCAGAATGAAAATTCGTTGCATCGAGTCAGATGTACAGTCCAGTTACACAGTCCAGTTAATACATCCCAATGTTTTACACACATAACAAAATTGATTTGACACTATGCTATGCGATTAAATCTAAACGTCTATTTACTACCAATACACCACAGTTCCAAGCAGCATATTTCAAGATCAAACAGGTGAAACATTTGTATTCCATTCAAGCTTAAGGTTACAAGCAGGGCGGATTCAAAATGTGTACCTGGTAATATGCAAATAAGAAAAGGAAAATGATCAGCAGCAGCAGGTGACAAATCAACAGATCACGAACCAGTCACAATAGGAGTAATTTTGAATCAGAACAGCTTCTCAAAAGCACAGGAACGAACTCAGAAATTGACACGCCCAATAGAATGACCAAACAGCTTAATGGACCCCAAAAATTACTTGAAATCAAACACAGGAAAGCTTCTGAACCTTCAACAGACCAGAATTCAACTTGAACAAACCAAATTCAAACCAAACCTTAAACCAGGACCTTTGTTGCACCTTCAAATCACTAGGAAAACAATTGCTAGAACTTTGAATTGCCTAGAAACTCAAGTAAACGTATTTTTTTTTTTGGGTTTTTCTATATTTTTTTTGTGTGTTTTTTTTTGAGTTTTCAGATGTAGAAGAGATTTTCGAGTTCCAGATCTGGTTTTCTGATCTGAAACTCAGATTTCCTGTGGAGACTTTGGGAATTTTGGGGGGGGGGGTCGAGATGGCTTGCTCCAAAAACTTGCCAAATGAAGGCAAGGGCATGGCCCTTTTATAGGCACAAATGAGGGAATTTCAGATTTTCAACTTTACAAAAACAGTCCCCCCTTTTATTTCTATTTAAACCTCTTTTATTGACTTGTGTCTCAAGTTACTTACCCTTAGACTTGTAAAATTATGACTAAAGTCCTATTCTAGAAGATTCTAAAGGGTTCTATTATAATCTACAGCATTCCATCCTGTTATTAAAGACTAAAATACCCCCGAAATTACCATCATAGTCCCAAATGACTTTTAGTCCTCTTTCTACCCTAATTGAATCCATCCGCTATGGCCAAAATTCATCTAATTAACAAACTAATTGAACCAAGGCATTACACTGAAGTATTGTTAAACAACAATCATTGATTAACCAAAAAGAAGTACTTGAAACAAACAATAACACACAAGATTGATTGAAACTGATCAAAAAAAAATAGGCTAATAAGCAAATTATTGGATTATCAAATCCACATCGCCTGTTACTACACTAAACAGCGGCAGCAATGCTACTCCCTATGTCAAACTACACTAATCCAACTAAACAACTGAACAGGCAGCAAATTAAAACCTAAAAATCTGTAATTGATCCAAATAGCCCTAACGAACACAGACCAAACTTCACGAAAATAATTTCGGAGCAAATTTAAGATCCTAGCTTTAACATAATGCAAGACAACGAAGAAGGAAATGGACAGAACATGAAGATCTTACCAATTTGACCTCGAACCCGGAACCTGTGAACTTGGATTTGATACACACTCGATTGACTTCCGATACAGCTTCTAGATACTATTATGTGTTTAATTTTTGACGAACCAAACGCGTAACATTACCTAGAACCATATGAGGACAGATGTGGCTGAAACCCTAGATCCAAGACATGAAGGTTTGAAGGCGGATTTGAAGGATTTTGGGTTGGGATTCGAGTAAAGGAGGTCAGGGAGATTGTATGATATTAATTTGGGCGAGTTTGGATGAGTTAGGGTGTTCACCGGATTTGTGATCTAAAATTCGCGAGGCTGGGTTGGGATTTGAGCGGAACTAGTGGCAGATATGAGAAGAGGAGGAAGGCAAGAGCCTGGGGTGTGTTTTTGGGCAATTTGGAGCATCGCCGCCGGCGGCGGCGATTTTCGGCCGGCGGCGCTAGGGCGGAGGACGGCGGAGGAGGGTGGGGCCGCGGTGATGTTATGCCGGCGGCTATATGCGTCTCTGAGGGATGGGGGTGAGAGAGGGGTGGTGAGGGGGGTAGGGGGTGTGTTTGGACATATATATATTAATTGACCCTAGCTTCCTGGCCGTTAGATCATGAAACCTCGACGGCCAGGATTGACTAGGACCAAACGACGTCGTTAGGGCTCCTCTTGGACCGGACTGGATCGGGGTGAATTGGGCCTGGGGTTTGGTACGTGGGTTGGGGAATTTTCTTTGGGCCAGAACAATTAGCCCAATTCGGGCATAAGACCACCTTCTCTTTTAATTTCCTTTTTATTCAATTTATTTTGTATTTGTATTTTTTTTATTTATTTTGCTTTTGTATTTTTATTTTTGTATTTTTGTATTTATTTATTTTTCTGATTTTTAAATGCTAACCATTATATATCCTAATTTCCAGTTATAATAATTCCTAATACAAATTTAAACTAAAAAAAATGCCAAAATGTTATTTTTGCTATTTTCCTCCTATTTTGTTCTAAAATACATTAATGTAAAATTAAATCCCTAAATGCATATTTTTGTATTTTCATATGAATTATCATGCAACCAATTAACACGGAATTTCAACAAAATTCACAAAAAATTGTAAAGAAAAGAAATCAGTTTTGAAACTTTTGGAATAATTTGCTTAGGGCAAAAATCACGTGCTCACAACAAGAATTAAAGAATGAGAAGTTTCCTAAGGTTTCTACAGCCTCTCAAAGATAAGTACAGACATCTCCGTACCGATCCGTAAGACTCTACTAAACCTGCTCATGACTCGTGAGACCTATGTAACCTAGGCTCTGATACCAACTTGTCACGACCCAAATCCTAACCTGTCGTGATGGCGTTACCGATGGTACTAGGCAAGCCGACATTTTTAAAAACACTTCCAATATTACACATAATATAACAAAAGTTCGTAAATAAAGCAGAGTTTTCGAAAATAGTGTTTAAACTCAAAATAATAGTGCGGAATAATAGCCCCAACATTGGGGTGTCACTAAGTCATGAGCAATCTAAGCAACCAGTCTAAGAAATAGCGTCTACAAGAGCCTGTATCAAATACAAATAGAGAATAAGACAAGGAGGGAGAAACAAGGACTGCGAACGCCGGGCAGCTACCTCATAAATCTCCGACAATTAACCGAGGACGAGATCAACGCCCACCGTGTCCGGAAACACCTGGATCTGCACATGAAGTGCAGGGTGTAGCGTTAGTACAACCAACTCAGTAAGTAACAATAATAAATAAGGAACTGAAAGATAGTGACGAGCTACACAGATATATTGCATTTTCAGTAGTCTCTGCAAGGAAAATAGACATGCTTCCCAAATTTAATAAATCAAGTCAAATCAGTGTGTTTAAGTCAAATTCAAGTAAAAATCGGATAAAATATCTTTCAGAAGTCTTCAAAAAGATGATATAGGGAAACTATGTGCATTGATAATGAAATCATATACTGCCTCTCAAGCAATCATCACTCGGTCATCCCATTCACTCCAACCACACAATCACTCATTCCTCACGATCACTCGGCACTCGGCACTCGCGCTCACAAGGTACCTGCGCTCACTGGGGGTGTGTACACACTCCGGAGGGGCTCCTACAGCCCAAGCGCTATATCAATCCAATCATGGCACAATCAATGAAACATGCTGCGGCGTGCAACCCGATCTCATAAAATATCCTCACAATTAGGGGTGTTCATAAAAATCCGAAAAACCGAACCAAACCGACCGAAAAAACCGACACTTTTTGGTTTGGTTTGGTTTTGGTTTTGAATTTTAAAAACCGATCAAATTTTGTTTGGTTTTGGTTTTAATCAAAAAATAACCGAAAAAACCGAAACAAACCGACTATAGGAGTAGTTATTTCAAATTTATTATTACACCTATATATATGTATATTTTTATACAAAGTCTCAAAAATTTTATGGTGAATGTTAATCGTTTGCATTTTAGTACAGTTCTTTACCTTTATGTTCTAATTTGATTGGTTGTTTTCTTTTGTTAAGTGTAAGAAACCATTTCATGTTAAAAAAAATATATTTTTAATTGAGTCCTTAAATTATTCATCACTATTTGATTCAATTATCATCAATATATTTTAGTAAAAAATAGATTTCTCAAAGGGCAATTGATTTGATAGTGTTACGTTGAAAATGTGGTCGCCAGAATATGTGTTTGGCAGTGTATGTCTTATATTTAAGAAAAAACCGACAAATAACCGAAAAAACCGAAAACCCGACATAAACCGAATCGAGAAAAAACAGACTTAATTGGTTTGGTTTGGTTCTAATATTTGAAAAACCGACATACTTGGTTTGGTTTCTTTTTAGGGAAAAATCGATCCAAACCGAACCATGAACACCCCTACTCACAATCAGGTCCTCAGCCTCACTCAGTCATTAATCTCTCCAGACTCTCGGGCTCTCAAAAATCAGGAGAGCCCAAACAGCAATAACATGATGTATCAATAATAATAACAGAGACTGAGATATGATATACGAGTAAAAACTGCGACTAAGTACAATTAGCATTTAGCAGGAAATTTAACAAGTAACACAGCCTCTGTGGGCCCAACAATACCAACACATAGCCTAGACATGGTTTCTAACATGATTTACAGTCAAATTTCTATAACACATAGAGAGCATATAGCTAACAGCAAGATATTCAACTTTACAGATTCCATGGGACGGACCAAGTCACAATCCCAACAGTGCACGCCCGTCACCTAGCATGTGCATTGATAATAGGTGAATTTGACTATAATCACACCTTAAATAATCACCTTCTTGTGTAGTTTTAATGCTAAAAGTCATAACAAAATGCTCTTATTAGTGCTTTTCATGATTTGCAGGTGATATATGTATAAGGAAGGCTAAGGAGCAGTTTTGGAGTCAAAATTGGTGAAAAAGAGGCCAACTGTGAAATTTCCCAAGTAAACCATGCAAAACAGGCCGAAGATTCAGAGCACTGGTTTTACCGCGGTTCCACCGCGACCGCGGTAGAACTGCGGTGGAAGACAGCTGCGGATGATTTCAGAATCAGAGAAGGCTTTTGGCCGTGGTTTGACCGCGACCGCGGCAGAACCGCGGCGAAAGCAGTAAACTTCAGGGACCAAAGTGTAAAACACGGGATTTTTAGACCTAAACCCTATTTAAAACATTAGACTTCGCCCAAGAGAGGCAAGTATTGATTTTTAAGGTTTCTTAGCAAGGAAAACCATTATGAGAGAATACTCCAACCATCTTTCTTCTTTTCTTTTAATTTTTATGATGAATTCAATCTTAGTTTATTTTCCCATAGCCATGAGTAGCTAAATTCCTTGTCTAAGGTTTTGATGGAACCTATTGGGTGATGAACTTCTTGTTTATGTGAATACAAATTGCTAGTTTAATCTCTATTTGTTCAACTTCGTGTTTGTTGTAGTTAATTGACAGGATCCTCAATTAGCTGTGCGTATTTAGTGTGCATAACTTGGAAAAGAGTGCATATTTAGGGTATTGTTGAAAAACACCACTCCTAGATTATTAGAGGAATCTATAATTGCGGGTTTAAAGGCGGGATTAGGGATAACGAAGCCTTGGGTGTAATCTAAAGTGAATCGTGCTTAATAAAGTGCTTAGTGTATCTCGGGAGAGTGCAATAGTAAATTACTGTGATTACTCGGGAGAGATTTACGGTAAGATGAGCGTTCATGATTGATAGAGATGTGTTGGTAAATTTGTATGAGCATAAACAGAAGGGATTCCATCAATAGGGGAAATCATTGCCTTAGCTTTTTCTCATAATTGTTTACAACCTTATTAGTTTAGTTTACAGCTATTTAGTTACTTGCAAGCGTAGTTGCTAAAGAACATTCAACTGAGATTTGAATATTTGGGAAGCTGGTTCTGAAGAATTAGTGGGTCTGAAGATAGTGGTTGATAGGTTAACTCTCTGTGGATTCGACCCTGGGCGTAATACTCGGGTTATATTTGCAACGTCCGCAGAGTCCTTTTTATAAGGCATAGTTGGGCGTGATCAAATTTTGGCGCCGTTGCCGGGGAGTTAACGGAATTATCAATTGCCATTGACAGAAATACAAGGATTCTTATTGTAGTCAGTCTTCTCTCTACCAATTTTTTCATTGAAAATTTGACGGTTGTTGATCTGGGTGCGCAGGTGTATGCCTAGAAATTCTACGAGGACTGGAGAACTACTTGAAGGACTTTCAGACCCCGAGAAAACATTCCGGGCATTGAATCGTGCCAACAAAAGACTTCAACAACCCCAACAAACACACAAATTCGAAATTGACATGGGCGACATAAACGATCCCAACGGAAACGTCAGGAATGAGCAATTGGCACCTCCTGTGCCTGAGGGTGCACTATATGACTGGGCACAACCCACAGCTGACAATTTGGCCACTGCCATTGTTGTGCCCGCAATACAAGCTGAATCGTTCCAGATCACAAATAACATGCTACACTTGTTGCAGAACAAGGGACTCTTTTCTGGGACACAAACAGAAGATCCTCAGCAGCACTTAAAGAACTTCCTGTCTATATGCAAAACCCAAAGGCAACCCAACGTGACTCCGGAAGCAATCAGGCTATTATTGTTTCCATTCTCGGTGACAGGAGCTGCTCAGGTTTGGCTAAACTCGCTCCCCATAAACTCTATAGAAACTTGGGCTGAGTTGGTCAAGCAATTTCACAACAAGTTCCATCCGCCCAACAAAACTGCTCAACAAATTGATGAGATTGTGAGTTTCAAACAGAAATCAATGGAGACACTACACGAGACATGGGGCAGGTTTAAAGGAATGTTGGTTATGTGTCCCCACCATGGTGTTCCATAACAGATGTTGGGACAACGATTTTACATGGGACTATCAGACAGTATGAAGAATATCGTTGATGCCTCTGCTGATGGGGCATTCTTGAGCAAGATTTGGAGAGAAGGTCAGAATTTGCTCGACAAAATGGCGCAGAATTCGGGTTGGACAACTAGGAACGCACCTATCACTCCAATGGTGCACTCGGTGCCTCTTGATCCTTCTAATACAATGGCTGAAAATATGGCGACTCTCTTGACACAAATGAGCATCCTCACCAAAAAGGTGGAGGAATCAGGGCAGAAGCAGCAGGTTCATATAGTAGATACTACCAATGGGGGCTTGTGCACATCTTGCATTAGCCAGCCAATTGGTAATCCTTGGAATACAGAGCATGATCATCATCATCAGCACCCTGAAGATATGAACTATGTGGCTAACTATGGGGGTCAGAGGCAAGGTAATCAGAACTGGGGTCAGCAGACTCAGCAGCAGTACAGGCCACCTCAGCCACAGTATAACGCCGGAAACATGGGAGGCATGAGACCCCCCAACAACATGGCACCGTATCCTAGACCACAGGGGTACAACAATCAGCAGCAAGGGTACCACCCACCTCAGTAACAGCAGGGTGGAAGACAGGAAGACGGGTTTGCAAGACTTGAAGCAATGATGCAGCAGGTTATTGGGTCCAACGCTAAGATAAATGAAAGGGTGGATGCACATGATGCAGCTATCAAAAATATTGAGGTACAAGTGGGCCAGATTTCAATGTCACTTAACAATCGTCCTCAAGGGACATTACCTGCAGATACCCAAATCAATCCAAAAGATCAGGGCCCAAAGCAGCTGATGGCGGTGAGTCTCCGGAATGGCAGGGATCTAGATGTTGACCAAGAGAGAGCTCGAGGAAACATACAGGCTGAGACACTCATTCCAGTGCCCATTGAGCTGGATGAATCTACGGGATTGACAGAGATAACAGTCCAGCCTGCACCTGAAGAAAAGAATATGCAACAAGAGACTGAGACAGTAGCTGAGCCAGTAGTTGAAACAGTAGCTGAGAAAGAGAAATCTCAAGTGATTGGGAAGAAAAGACCTCCTGCACCATTTCCACAAAGCTTGGCCAAGCATCAAAAGGAGGAGCAGTATAAAAAGTTCTTGGAGATGCTAAAACAAATCCAGGTAAACATTCCATTGATTGAAGCTCTAAAGGAGATGCCTGGATACGCTAAAATGATGAAGGACTTGATGTCTCGGAAGTTTGACTTTCAAGACTTGTCCACAGTGACACTTACTCAGACCTGTAGTGCAGTGGTATCTAGACCTGTTGCTGAAAAGCTATCTGATCCAGGTAGTTTTACAATTCCATGCACTATTGGGAACTTTGCCTTTGCTAAGGCACTCTGTGATTTAGGGGCCAGCATTAATCTCATGCCCCTGGTTATTTATAAGAGGTTGGGCATTGGGAGAGCTAGACCTACCTCTATGTTGTTGCAGCTGGCCGACAGGACTGTGAAGCGTCCATTTGGTATCCTTGATGATGTGCTTATTCAGGTGGGGAAATTCTTGTTCCCTGCAGATTTTGTAATCTTGGATTGCAAAGTGGATGAAGAAATTCCTATAATCTTAGGACGACCATTCTTGGCCACGGGGAGAGCCTTGATTGATTGCGAGACTGGGGAGCTCAAGATGAGGCTCAATGATGAAGAAATTATATTCAATGTGCAGAAATCGATGAGGCGACCAAGTGAGTTCGCAAATTGTTCTCTTATTGATGCAGTGGATGTAATTGTAGAGTCTGATGATGAGGCGTTGACGGTTGAAGATCCCCTTACTGCATGCTTGACAAATTTGGATGAAGTGAATGGTGAGGATTTGGCGGAATGGGTGTTGGCATTGGAAGGTAAAGGGTTCTGGGACAGAAATTTAGAGTTTGAGCCTTTACACTTAGAAAAGAGAGAGACTCCTCCAGCAAAACCATCCATTGAAGAACCACCTAAGCTGGAACTAAAGCCATTACCAGCCCACCTCAGGTATGAGTTTCTGGGTCCCAACTCCACATTACCTGTTATTATCTCATCTGGTTTGTTAGATGTGCAGGTTCAGCAGCTTATACAGGTACTAAAGGAGTGCAAAACTGCCATTGGGTGGACCATGGCAGACATCAAGGGGATCAGCCCCGCCTATTGCATGCATAAGATTCTGCTGGAAGAGGGGCACAAACCTTCAAGGGAACATCAGAGGAGGCTGAACCCAAATATGAAGGAGGTGGTGAAGAAGGAAGTGATAAAGTGGTTGGATGCGGGAATCATTTTCCCAATTTCTGACAGTAGCTGGGTTAGCCCAGTTCAATGTGTGCCTAAAAAGGGTGGCATGACGGTGGTGAAGAATGACAACAATGAACTTATCTCAACAAGAACCGTCACAGGCTGGAGAATTTGCATGGATTACAGAAAGTTGAATCTAGCCACCAGGAAAGACCACTTCCCACTTCCCTTCATTGATCAAATGCTGGATAGATTGGCAGGGAGGTCACACTTCTGCTTCTTGGATGGGTACTCAGGGTACAATCAGATCTCCATTGCCCCTGAGGATAGAGAAAAGACCTCCTTCACATGCCCATACGGAATTTATGCCTTTAGGAGGATGCCCTTTGGCCTATGCAATGCACCCGCCACATTCCAACGGTGCATGATGGCCATATTCACTGACATGGTAGAAGATATAATGGAGGTGTTCATGGATGACTTCTCAGTGGTGGGGAATTCATTTGAGGAATGCCTAATGAATCTGACGCGTGTGCTGAAACGGTGCATCGAGACTAACCTGGTTCTGAAGGGAAAAGTGCCATTTCATGGTACAAGAAGGAATAGTCTTGGGGCACCGGGTGTCAAGCAAAGGAATGGAGGTTGATAGAGCAAAGGTTGATGTCATAGCAAAGCTGCCGCCACCAACTTCAGTCAAAAGCCATAAGAAGCTTTCTTGGACATGCCGGGTTCTACCGGAGGTTCATTAAGGACTTCTCCAAAATCGCCAACCCTCTCTGTAAGTTGTTAGAGAAAGATCACCCTTTTGTATTTTCTGATGATTGCTGGGTAGCTTTTGAGGAGTTGAAGCAAAGGCTGGTCACAGCACCCATAATCGTTGCCCCCAACTGGGAGCAATCGTTCGAATTAATGTGTGATGCTAGTGATTACGCGGTGGGGGCAGTGCTGGGCTAGCGGAAGGACAAATTGATGCGCCCAATCTACTATGCTAGTAGGACGCTGAGTGGAGCCCAGTTGAACTACACAGTGACAGAAAAGGAGATGCTAGCTGTGTGGTCGGGTTTCTAAAGAAGAACATATTCACCCGCTTTGGGACACCGCGTGCAATTATCAGCGACGGAGGCACTCATTTCTGCAACCGAGCCTTCGAGAAGTTGTTGGCTAAATATGATGTGCGCCACAAGGTGGCTACTCCGTACCACCCACAGACTAGTGGACAGGTTGAGGTGTCCAACAGAGAGATCAAGAGCGTATTGACAAAAACTGTAAACGCTACAAGAACTGACTGGTCAAGGAAGCTAGATGATGCACTATGGGCTTACAGGACAGCTTTCAAGACACCAATTGGTATGTCACCATATAAGTTGGTGTTTGGGAAGGCCTGTCACCTACCTGTAGAACTTGAACATAAAGCGTGGTGGGCACTGAAACAGCTGAACTTGGACTTGGAAGCTGCGGGCACGTCAAAGAGTCACTGAATTACATGAGCTAGAGGAGTTCCGGTATCTTGCTTTTGAGAGCACAAGGCTATATAAAGAGAGAATGAAGAGGCTTCACGATCAGAACATCATTGAGCGAAATTTCAAACCTGGGGACAGGGTATTGCTTTATAACTCAAGACTGCGGTTGTTCCCGGGTAAGCTAAAGTCAAGGTGGTCTGGACCATTTCGCGTGGTTGAAGTGTTTCCATCCGGAGCTGTGGAAGTTGTTACTGAAGATGACTCTCGTACATTTAGAGTCAATGGTCAGCGGTTGAAATTGTATGTGGGTATGAACGAGCCTAAGGAGATGACCGAGCTGCATTTAAATGAACCACAGAGGTCGAGCGAACCTTAATTGCGCTCACATGAGTCGTTCCGCGACGTTAAATCAGGCGCTACATGGGAGGCAACCCATGACATTGTTGTAATTGTAACCTTTGTAGTCTTCAAAAAAAAAAATGGGCGTTAGAATCAGAGAGGGGCCTCGACCGCGGTTTTCACCGTGGTCAAATGGCCTCGCGGAACCTCACTGCTCGCGGTTCTACCGCGACCGCGGCAGAACCGCGGCAGACACAGACGCGGCCAGGTAAGGTTAGAAAAAAAAAATTTATTTTTCAAAAACCTTTTTAATCTAACATAAAAACAACCCCCCTTCTATCCCCTTATCATTATTTCCGCCCCACCCCTCATCCCATTCCTTTTCTCTTTCTCTTCACCAAAAACTCTCTTCTCTTCTTCTCCTCCACTCGCCTTCCTCCCCAACCTCCATTAACACACCTCCATTTCTCCCTCTCTTCTACTCAAGTAAGTTCTTCTTCTCTCTCTCTATTTCTTTCTCTTCTAAGTAGTGTAATTTGTTAAATTATTAGTTTTACTTAAACCCTAGTTAGGATTAGTGTAGTAATTTGAATTTTTTTGCTCTCTTTTATGTTTGCCATTGTTGTAGTTGTTGTAGTTGATGTTTATGAGGTGGTTTGGTGCCAAATTAATTGGGTCTCCATTATTAAATAATTGTGAAGTTGTTTTCGTAGTTTGGAGGCCTAAACTAGATTTTTGGGGTGTAGTATGGTATTGGGTCATGTGTTGGCCGAAAATTGTGGTACTATGTTGTATATTTTTGGGGTGTTTTAAGCCCAACCTAGGTTTGGGATGTTGTAATTAATGGTTGTTGATGTCTAGTTGATTGGTGGTATGGTGGTAGTTGTTATATGGTGGTGTTGTATCTCATGTGTAACATTGAAAGGACTAAGTGTGGGGTGTATTATGCCGGAAGTGGTAAGAAAATTATGGGGCTATTGTGGAGGTTGTTATGACTGAATTACGGGGAAATATTTGGTGTCATCGGGTGGCGAAGTTTGAGTAACCATCTGATTGGCACTAGTTAGGGCATATGTTGATGGTTCGTTTGATTATTTGCAGGTCATATGGCTCCCAAAAGGCAAAGGCGATCTGGAGGCACATCCCAGCGACCTGCTTATGATGAGTCCAGATTCCAATCGGAACTGGCGGAGGACGACTTCAACGCCAAGGCTACAAAGACCTTTATCCATGAGATCCCGATTGATCGGGTAGCCCTCCGAGCCGAAAAGGTGGAGATGTATGAAGAAATACGGAGGCGGGAGATGGAATTCCTATTTAACGACCCTGCACCAGTTAACAAGATGCTGGTTCGAGAATTTTACGCCAACTGCCCATTGAACTTGGGTAGGGAGGTGATTGTTCGGGGTACGGTGGTCAATGCTCAAGTTCCAACAATTCGCCGGGTGTTGCGGCTGCCTCCGTTCACCAGTGACGTCGACTATTACCATGACAGACCGGGGGTGACATGGGAGGTCATGACGGATGTACTTTGCACAGGGGGGCAGCCCATTTGGATACGTGACCAAATAACCCTCAACTCTAACTCTTTCACCCACTTGGCCAAGTGTTGGTTGACTGTTATCTGTAGCAGGTTCCTGCCATCCAGCAATACCACGAACGTGAACTTCAATAGGGCACTGTTGACTTGGTGCTTTGTGACAGGAAAGGATTTTGATGCGGCCTGGATAATTGGTGATGAAATGGTCTTACGGGGACCGCTGCTGACAAAGGGATTCTATTTCCCTTCCTTGGTAACCACATTGTGCTTGATGAGAAACACCCCCACCAATCCTACAGATGGAGATTTGCCTCCCAAAGCAGCTTTCAAAGCTTCTAGCATCAGAGTGGGCAGGGGTACACGCACCACAATTGAGATAGATGATGAGGAGGATGATCCGGTTCCTTTTGCACCGTCCAGGAGGTCTGTTGACAGTGCCAGGCCCTCTCGGCGCCCCCATTCTGGAGCAGGCCTATCACGCTCACAGTCCTCCCGGCCTATGCTGCGCTCCTTGGAGGAAGAGGTCGCGGATCTCCGCACCTCGGTGGATGGCCTACACATGCGGATGGACGCCATGTCGCAGAGGCAGGCTAGATCTGAGAGCCGGTTTATGGCCTGGTTACGTGCATTGGGGAGGGCCTGCCATGCAGACCCCAGCACCGTCTCCGACTCGGATTGAGTCTCAGGGAAGTCTTCTAACCCTTCTGCTCTTTACTTTCTTGATATGACATGGGGACATGCCATGATTTTAAGTGTGGGGTGGGAGACTTGCTCTAACTGTGTATTGTAATGTATATAGATGTTGTGCTGTAGCATTAGAGTGATGTGTTGTATATATGTGAGTGTGTTATATTAGGAGTAGCTGACTTGGCCCAACGGCGGACACTTGTTGACGGGTCTCTTGAGGGTCAAAGTCAGATATATAAAAAAAAAACAAAACAAAACTTGTAGAGGACTCTTCCTGATGACAGACTAGGTGGACAGTACTCTTGAGGGAAGTAGTCCATGTAGAATTTTTTTTATTTTATTTTCTTCTTTTAGGTAGTGTAGTACCTCCCCCTTGGTTTTTCTTTGGACCACGGTTCTTTTCCAAGGGTTTTTCTTGAACCGGGTTAGGTAGATTTTTCTTTTGTAGTTTTAGGATTAGATGGGTGAAGGTCAGAATGTAACCTCAAATGTGCACACTTGAAAAAAAAACGAACTGAGGGTGCGATGTCTAAGCTTGTTTGTGGACTCATAATATATGCCTTAATTTTGCACATCTTGTCTGGCTTGAACACTCGTATGATTGTGTTGATGAACTGATTCGGAATAAGTTACATGCTAAGTGTGTGTGAGTTGTTACTTGCATCCTATGCTTGCATATGATACCTAGAACTTGCCCTGTGTGTGTGTGCAAAGCGAAATAGAAGTCGTTTGGTTTTAGAGATGATTGAGGCATTTCTTTGTGCAACCCTCTATACTTGAGAATCCACCTGTGCATATTACCTTAGTTAACCCCTTTGAGCCTGAAGCCTGTTCTTTGATAACCCTATAATGATCTAAATCGCTGTGTTTGAATAAGCTAATTGTTTGAACCTTTACCTCCTAGAAGCACTTGAATCACTAAAGAATATACAAAAGTCAAAGTGTGGGTTGGGAGAGAGTTAGTGAAAAAAGGGAATCAAGAATGAAGGTTCTGATTGGTGAACTGGCAGTGTACAATAAATCTAAAAAAAAAAAAAAAAGAAGCCAGTTGTACCTAAAGAAAAGTGGGGGTCACAAGTGAAACAAAATGTGGAATAATGATTGGGTTGAACATGAAGGTGAAATAAAAGGAAGTGTATATTAAAAGTGCTTAGGGAGGTTAGTCACTATATCCAAATATATCCTACCCGTCCCTTAGCCTACATTACAACCTATAAAGACCTCTTGATCTTTGACTGAATGGCTCGATTAGTGGAGTATTACACTAGGGGTAAGCTTATGGTGTGTCTGTGTGGCATGTGAATGCTCTTTGCTAAGAGTGAGTGAATTCTTTCTATATATGGTTCCTTGTTGTTGAATTTTATGTGTGTGTGGAACTTCTCTCAGATTTTGTATATGTGAGACACCTCTAAAATAATCAAATGACACCAAGATCCGAGGTTTCACACCCTCAGGACCAGATTTATAACTGTTACTTACCTCAATCCGAGCAAAACGCTACTCAAAAATGCCTTTGCCTCATGAGTCGGCCTCCAAATGCCCCGAATCTAACCACAAATAGTACAACACAATCAATACGGGCTAAAGTAATCAATTCCACAAGAAAAATACGAGATTATAGCTCAAAATCCGAAATCGGCTACAACCCGGCCCCCGGGACCACGTCTCAAAATCTGACAAAAGTCATAAAACCTGAAAGTCCATTCACTCACGAGTCTAACCGGACCAAATTTACCAAAATCCGACTCCATTTAGTCATCCAAATCCCCAAAATTCACTCCCCAAATCGCTAGCCTCAAACCCCCAAATTTCACCTCAACACCACACAATCTAGGTGAGAAAACCAATGGGGAAAAAAGATTTAGGATGAAAAACGAGTACAAGAAGCTTACCTCAATAATCCCCTCGAAAATCCTCTCCAAAGTCGCCCAAGTCCGAGTCCAAAATGTTGAAATGAGGCTAAAATCGTGAACCCTTGTTTCTAAACATTCTGCCCAGGCTTTTCGCACCTGTGGCCATCTACCGCACATGAGGAACCGCTTCTACGGTTAAATTCCCACTTCTGCGGAAGTCACTTATCCAGCTGCCTCCGCTTTTGCGATCACAAGACCGCATCTGCGCATATCACAGGTGCAGAAATACCATCGCACTTGTGGATCAAACTCGCATTTGTGCCCTTCTTCCCGCTTCTGCGACCATCGCAGGTGCGGGAATGTCTTCGCATCTATGACCTCAGCTCAACTCTTCCTTGGTCGCTTCTGCGATTCATGCCACGCTTCTGCGGGCTCGCACTTGCGTTGCCCACTCCGCAGGTGCGGTTACCCTAGTAGCAGCAGCACTTCAGCTGCTTCACCAACTCAAAATCAAGTTCGTTAACCACCCGAAATCAACCCGAGGCCCCCGGGACCTCAACCAAACATACCAACAAGTCTTATAACCCGATAACAACTTAGTCGAATCCCCAAATCACCTCAAATAACATCAAAACACGAGTTACACACGGATTCAAGCCTAATGAACTTCGTCTCCAAATTCTACAAACGATGCCAAAACTTATCAAATCACATTCGATTGACCTCAAATTTTGCACACAAATCATGAACGACACCACGAACCTACTCCAACTTCCAAAAATCCAATACGACCCCTATATCAAAAAGTCTACTCCCCGTCAAACTTTCCAAAATTCCAACTTTCGCCAATTCAAGCCTAATTCTACTACGGACCTCCAATTCACAATTGGGACGCGCTCCAAAGTCTAAAATCACCTAACAAAGCTAACAGACCCATGAGAAGCTATATACATAAAGATAGCTATCGGAAGAACCGTATCCAAAATTTTAAGAGGATGGGTGTACTGTACTACCATTTGGTTTGATTTCATAAAATTCTATCATGATAATAACTTGACGAGCAAATTATTTAATACAATTATCACAAAAAATATAACCTTTGTTATTAACTGCTAAAGTACTGTACAAACTACCCCTATTTATACACTTCACTAACTACCATTTAACCTCTAACTAACTAACATTAAATAGTTTAAAGTACCCCTAATCCGGTAATACTACATTAAGTCACCTCTTTCATAATACTCCCCCTCAAGCTAGGTGGTGCAAACACATCAAACACACCTAGTTTGGAACTCAAATACTCATGTTGAATTTGCTCAACCCTTTTGTCAACAAATCTGCCTGTTAATCCCTTGCACCTATATACTTGGTTGCAACCAATCCTTCCAACACCTTATCTCTTATAAAGTGACAATCTATATCAATATGCTTTGTTAGTTCATGTAATACTGGATTTGTAGCAATCTGTATAGCTTCCTTGCTATCACAGTGAATATTTAGAGGCAGCTGAACCTCAACTCCTATCTCTTTTATCAGTCCTACTAGCCATACCAATTCTGCAATTGTGGCTGCTAGGCTTCTGTATCCTGCTTCAGCAGAGCTTCTAGAGACTGTTGTCTACCTTTTAGACTTCCAAGACACCAAGGAATTACCTTCTTGATCAAGAACCCTATCACATATCTCCTTGAGTGTTGACATGCAGCCCAATCTGCATCACAATAGGACTCCAGTGTTCCTGTGTTTTTGCTTGACATCAAAATACCTTGTCCTGGATGATTCTTGACATATTTAACAATTTTTATTGTTGCCTCCATATGAGATCTTTTTGGTTATTGAAGGAATTGAATAAGCATTTGCACACTGAATGCTAAATCAGGTCTTGTCACAGTCAAATACAGCAGCTTCCCAATTAACCTTTGATAGACTACTGGATCTGGTAATAGTTCATCTACAGTATTACTTGTAGTCCCCAAATGATCATCATACTCCTTTCTTGTCAACTTTGCATTGACCTCTAGTGGAGTGGCTACAGGATTTGCTTCTCTAAGAAAAAGCTCAGAGATGATCTCTAAAGCATAATTTCTTTGGTACATGAGAATTCCATCTGCAGACCTTGCAAACTCTATACAAAGAAATAATTTTAAATCTCCTAGATCTTTCATTTTAAAAGTTTGTTGTAGAGTTGTCTTTGTCTCCTCAATCAACTGGAAGGAGGTGCCAGTAACTAGTATGCCATCCACATACACTAGTACCATCACAGTACCTTCATTGGTCTTCTTGATGAAGAAAGAATGGTCATATTAACTCTGAGCAAAGTCAAACTGATATAATGCTTTTGTGAGCTTCTCATTCCACTGCCTAGGAGCCTATTTAAGGCCATACAAGGATTTAAGAAGCCTGCATACTGGCTGAGACTCCCCCTGCCTTCTAAATCCTGGTGGCAATTGCATATACATCTCATCAAAGAGATCACCTAGAAAAAAGGCATTGTACACATCCATTTGATGGATATGCCACCTCTGAGCTGCAGCTATGGACAGTACAGTTCTTACTGTCACCATCTTCACAGCAGGTGAAAATATCTCTTGGTAGTCACTTTTGACTATATCCTTTAGTTACTAACCTAGCTTTAAATCTATCCACTTCACCTGAAGCCTTGTATTTGACTTTATACGCCCATTTGCAACCAATTGGAACCTTTCCTGTGGGAAGTGAAACTATGTCCCATGTGTGATTGCTTTCTAGTGCCTCAATCTCAGCTTTTATAGCTTCTATCCACCTAGTATCTAACTAGCCTCGGCAAAAGTAGTAGGTTCTACAATAGAGGAGAAGGCTGATGGATAGGCTAGGTATTTAGGAGATACTCGAGTATAGGAAATATAGTTTACTATAGCATAAGGGACAGACTCATGAACATTCAATGGCACAATATCCTTCATCCAAATGGGAGGATTCTTGGGTCTGGATGATTTTCTAATTTCATCCCATATAACTAGAGAAGCAGTTGAGGCTGGTTGAGGAAATTAATGCTGCACTTGTTCTTGATCAGTAGCTTCTTGAGCTATTGGAACTGATTCTCCTGTACCTTCATCTGCAGCTTCAACATCATTAAGAACTGCTTCTGTGTCATCAATTGTATCTCCCATGTCTGATTGTGGTAGTACATTGTCATGATCATCACTGTATCCCATGTCAGGTACATGTGGAGTTTCTGTCAACTTAAGGTAATCTGGTGTTGTATCAGGCTACAGAAAGATTGGTGAATACTTTCTTCTTGTCTGTCTAAATGGAAAGACATTTTCTTTGAAAATAACATCATCCATGTTGACAAAAAATAATGATTAGTAAGATATAGGAGCGCATAGCCCTTCAGAGTTGTTGATATCCCATCATTACTGCCGGTATAGCTTTTGACATCAGCTTGTCCCTTTCTTGAACTGCTTTGGCATAACATAGGCATCCTAACACCCTTAGGTGATCTAGTGATGGTTGTCTATTGTACACCTTTTGGAAAGGAGAGACACCATTAAGGACTAATGAAGGCATCCTATTGATAATACGAACTGCAGCAAGAACACAGTGCCCCCAATATTTCAAAGGTATATGACCCTGAAATCTCATTGCTCTAGCAACTTCCAAAATGTGTCTATGCTTCCTATCAGCTACTCCATTTTGCTGAAGAGTATAGACACAGGTTCTCTGATGAACCATCCTAAGACTATTGAACAGCTCACTACAAGTGGAGTTAACAAACTCCAATCCATTATCTGTTCTGATCACCTTAATGACTTTATTAAATTGAGTTTTCATATAGGACATAAAGAACTTTATAACTACATACACATCAGACTTGAACTTCAGTAAAAATAACCATGTAATTATAGAAAAGTCATCCACCAAAGTCAAGAAGTATTTATTCCCATCAACTGTTGGTAATTTATAAGGACCCTATACATCTGCATGAATTAAATCAAAGCATTGTGTACTTTTTATGTTACTGCTAGGGAATGAAAGTATAGTATACTTAGCTAGTGGGAATACATGGCATGTATTCACAACTGTAACACACTTGTCAGATTTAACTGGGAATAATTTCTTCAACAGTCTAGAAGGCACATGTCCTAGCCTCCTATGCCACAAGTCAATGTCTTCCTCCTTTTTTGGTTTTGCAGTATCCTTGATTGTTAGTGTTGTTGCTGTATTTCTCTTATTTGCCTGTGGGATTCGGATATAGAGACCATAATGTTCCTTACCAATATCCTTCACCCTCCCACTATAGAGATCCTGAAACAAATAAATGTCAGGATAAAAAGCAATACAACATTGTAAGTCTTCTATTTCCTTGGATACTGACAACAGGTTATATCTGAATTTTGAGATATGAAGAACATTTCTAAGTATACTTCATGCTGAAATAAGACTTGTACCCATATGTGTAACATAGACTACATCTCCATTAGGTAGGTGAACTTTCTTAGAGTCACTGGGTTTGATTTCTTCTAACTTAGATAGTAGCTTTAGATCAGACTCCACATGATTGGTAGCTCATGTATCAATAATTCATTCTGGAGGCTTATTGCTTACTAAGAAGACCCTACTAGTACTTGTTGCCATGTTTGTTGAAGGGGCTGATAGAGAGCTTTTGTTTAGCATCTGCAGTATCTGCTCATATTGTTCCTTAGTGAAAGTGCAGGCCACTGGTTGTCTCCCTGATGAGCTATCCCTTGAGCCTGAAGACTGCCTCTGCATTTGTAATCCTAGTGAAGCTTGAGTCAGCATATGTTGAGCCTGAGTCTGACTTTGCACCTGCATAAATGGTTGTACCTGAGAGTAATAAGACACACTTGGATGTTCAATGTAGGCATTGTAAGCAGCAGCTCCCCCTTTCTTCTTAGGCTTAGACCCCTGTGGATAACCAATGTTCTTCCAGCAATTCTCTTTATTATGCCCCTTCTTTTTGCAGAAATCACAATATTCATTGTAGGTCTTTTTCTGCTTTGAGTAACTCGCAGGCTGTTGAGAATTGTTGGGATGATAACTGTTAGGTTGAAAGTTGGTTTGAAATCCACCAGACCTAGGTAAGTATAGGGCAGTTAGCTCATAGTTCTCATTCAAAGTAGGTGATGTTAATCCCAGACTCCATGCTATAACAGCTATAGACTTTTGATTTTCATCACTCATGATTATTGAGAATGACTGATTGACTATAGGTAAAGGGTACATCAACGGAATTTGACTCCTTGCTTGAGCATAAGAGTCATTTAATCCCATAAGGAATTGATACAACTTTTGTCTCTTCATGAAGGAAACATTATCCCTAGATTTCTCACAGTCACAAGGAGCTGGTACTAATGCCTCAAATTCATCCCAGAGGTCCTTCATTTTAGTGTAATAGACAGAAACAGAGGAAGTGCCCTGATATAATGTTGCAATCTCTTTGTGAATATTGAAAGACCTAGAGGCATCTACCTTATAAAATTTCTCTCTTAGATCTTCCCAAACAGCTTGTGTACTAGCTCTAAACACTACTCCTCTAACAAGTTGTGAAGTTGCTGCATTCATCAACCACGTACAATTGAATTGCACCTCTCCCATTGTTCTTACAGATTTTCACGAACTATCTTCTTTTTCCATGTTCCTTATACAAGCCCTAACTTATTTCTTCCTCGCAAAGCTATCCTCATAGAATGAATCCATATAGTATAGTTATTCGTACCTGTTAGTTGAAACGAGATCAGTTGAGCTCCACTTGTATCGGCAGGTCCAAGTAAATCGACTCCAAATTCCTCGTTAGCTTGACTATTACCACCAACACTTGCATCTACACCTGTGGCGACATTAGTCGGAGTGTTTTCAACACCGTCTCCCATGGTTACTCTGCTTTAATTGACGAGGATTTCATTTTTCGAATGATTCTCTAAACTCACAAAATTCACCAATTATCAGTGGATCAATAAACGAGACCAAAAATTCCTAGTCTAGCTGCTCTGATACCATGTTAAATCTATGGATCTTGAGGAGCAAATCCTAGCTAGAAGAGAGGAAGGAGGAAGATGAGCAGAGGAAGAGGAAATGAGAAATGGTGTTCTGTTATTAACTGCTAAAGCACTGTACAAACGACCCCTATTTATACCCTTCACTATCTACCATTTAACCTCTAACTAACTAACATAAAATAGTCTAAACTACCTCTAATCCGGTAATATTACATTAAGTCACCTCTTTCATAATAGAAGAGTAGTATATAGCTGATGAAAATAATCAAAGTAACAACAACAACAACAACAACTACCCAGTAAAATCCCACCAGGTGGGGTCTGGGGAAGGTAATGTGTACGCAGACCTTACCCCTACCCGATAGGGCAGAGAGGTTGTTTCCGATAGACCCTCGGCTCAGAAAAACGGAAATAAAAAAATAAGAAAACAAGAAAAGACAACTCATTAGTAACTCCAGTAGAAACCGTAATAGTAACGGAAGCATAACAACCAAAAGATGAAAGACATGCAATAACAGTAACCAGTATCTAAGGCCCAGGGCTGAGATAAACAGCAAGTACAGAGTGTATTCAGCATAAACTGCAGGCTATCTAAGATCAACCCTAATCCAACCCCGCCTCATCCCCGGAATGAAGTAAGGAAAGTTCTACTACCCCCTAACCTACAACCCTAATGCTTGACCTCCAGACCTTCCTATCAAGGGCCATGTCCTCGGAAATCCGCAGTCGTACCATGTCCTGCCTGATCACCTCCCCCCAATACCTCTTAGGCCTCCCTCTACCTCTTCTCGTACCCACCACGGCCAACCGCTCACACCTCCTCTGCCTGATGAAATTAATCAAAGTGCGGTTCATAAAATATTTCCGGGAAAAATGTAAATATTCCTATATTTAATAGTACCCAGTATAGTTACTTATCTTGTTAATAGTAAAGGATAACCTAATCAGATTTTTCTGTAAGTAATTCTTCTTTTACCTTGTTGAATAAAGTTGGGGCAAGTGCACATATAGCCATTCTCAGGGTGCTATTTAGAGATTAACCAGTACTTGTTTTGTCCTAAAATTTTAAATTGAAAATCTTAACTTTAGGATAATTTAGGACATTTTTTCCTGAAAAATCAAACTGAAAAACTGAAATTTAGGACACACTGGCTAATTTTTAAATAGCAGTCCATTAGAATGGCTACCGGGTGTCATTTCTGCAATCAGCTTCTGTCAATTTTCTCGTCTTTTATGTAATTTACATTGTAAGACCTGTATAATCACGGAGTAAATCTCATTAATGATCATTTTATTTGTTTAGCTTATAAAAGACTACACTACATCAAATTTGGCCTAAGGCCACACTAATTTTAGATGACGCTTGAAAAATATTGCCAAAAGTATTTGTGGCAATGCTTTTTGGGATAGTCTTTGGTGAGAGCTTTTGGCCTTTATACATTATAGGCCACACTTTTAAAACTTGGTTTCTAAAGCAACACTTGAAAAATGTGCCTTTAGAAAAAAGCTTACACTAATTTAGGCCATCCCCGGATAACGTTGTCTAAAGTGAAAAAGTATGGCCTTTGGTCAAAGGAAATTTTATGAAAATGTACCAAAAAAGACACTATTTACTAACAACAAGCCATATTAGTCAGGCTACCAAAAATAACCCCCAAAAAAGTACCAATGATATACAACATTCAAAAAATATAGGCAAATTTTTTTTTCAATGGGCATTATTGCGATGCGTTCAAAACACATAGATGAGACGATATACAAAATTTGAGAAATTTTGAAGGTGAATTAGACTAGTTTGGAGTCAAAATTTATTATCAATGAATATAATATTTAAAATAATTAAGCAAAAAATGATTTGTTTCAATAGGTATGGTTGAAATTCGTTGAAAGCATATAGACGAGACAATATACACGATTTAAGCAAGATTGGAAGTGATTTGGACTGATTTAGTATCAAAATTCGTAGTCAAAATCAAGCTTAAAAAGTTCTTCTGGCGATACATGTATCAAACAAGTATCACACATGTATATCACACACAGGTATACATGTTATATACATATTATACACATATAATACCTATGTTATACACAAATGATACACAGTATGATACATATATCTTTTTTCATATTCATCTTCTACTTTGAATTTCCAATTCAAAGCACCTCAAAACTCCACCAAATCTTCCCAAAATTTGAATTCAAACTCCTTAAGAAGTATCCGATCTATTCCAACAGCACCACTCAAAAGAAAGCAAAAATTTAACTTTTTTTGCTACATATAGCTAATTGGCTAATATTGATAGCATTTGGCTAATATGAGTAATAATTTATAAATTGACCAATTTTTATAGCAATTTACTTATGAGCGGACATAACAGATAATCTCCGTTGATCAAATGCCATATTTTTTAGTAATAGTTTAGGCCACATTTTTGGGAGGGTTGAGGCCTAAAATGTTGTGCCAGAAAAACCTCTGAGTAGCACCTATTAGCTAGATGAAATGAATGCCCCTTCCCCACTTATATTATTAGACCAATTTCCATACAACCCATCTGAACATTTGACCCGGAAATGATAGATATAAGATATTAAAAAAATACTACAAGGCAAAATAAAATTAAAGCAACCAGTTTAAACTTGGTTGTCTCAGTGGGATTTATATACAGATAAGATCGGTTTATCCTCATTGTCATACTGAAGGTAAAGTTTCAGCAGCATTCTTATATGTACAAGAAGGCGGATGCAGATTCAAGATTTATGTTTTATAAGTTTAATTTTAAAGTTTTTAATATTGATCCCATTATATTTTCAGATTATGGGTTCATATATAATATTTATTACAATTTTAATAGATTTTCACTTATAAATTTATATTTCGCGATGAAATACTATATTCAAAAATATTTTGGACATAAGATGCTAAGGGCCCGTTTGGACATAAATACTTTTTATCCAATTTGAAAAAAATTCCTTTGAACCAGTTTTTTGCTAAAAATCTATAACTTGGGAACTTTTAGATTTTTAAATTTAACTCAACTACTTGGAATTTATAAAAGGACCCCATCTACCCACTAGAATTAAATACCTAGCTAACCATCAAACACCTACTTTCCCTTGTTATTGCATATAGTTGAGAGAACCTATAACTAAGTTAAAACAGTAAGAAGATCAAAGTGATGAGAGAAGAAACCTTCACCAACAAAATTCTACATTGTGATTGTCAAGTTTTCTTCGTCTTCAGGAAAATCATCAGTTTCGTCGATTCATTATCTTTTCTACTAAAAAAATATATGAGTGCAGTTAAGCATTAAACATGTTTAATTGTTTGTTTCATGTTAGGATAGTCAAGTTGGGGTGATTTTGATAGTTTTTATAATCTGTACAGTGTAAATCATGTTTCATAGTTTTGGAAAAAAGTACATCCAAATACATTGCAATCAGATAACCCAGTACGACATCCGAAGGATAGCGACTGCGGGTTTCCTTGGGAATTTTCCAGAAAAAAAATTATAACCAAATCAACTTCATCTTCGAATCAAAACTTTAGTGAAATTCCAAATTCCGAAAACAAACTTAAAGAGGCTATAAGATGCAAACATTAATTGATGTTGGTCTTTAAATATTAGCATCGTGGTGGTCACCAGGCAGCAAGTGCACCGAAAGCATTGTGGTGGTCCTTATAGATTCAGCATTGTGATGGTCCCTTAAATCGAATATTTTGGTAGAATGTTTGGGTTATATTATATTGCTTTAATTTCTATATTACCTGATGGATTTTGGATATTGTAGGGTCAGGGTTTTTTTTCAAGCAGGGGTTGGGTCTTCATTAAACTAAATAAATAAATTTATCTATATCTATCTATCTTCTATTACTATATTAAAAGTACAAAGGCCCTTAACGAAATGTCGTTCGTCTTTTTTACCCTTCTAAAATGTGTTTCGTATTGGACAAAATTATAATTTAAATTACAATCCTAATTTTTAGGACTTTAAAATCAACGACGATTTTCCTTATTTAACTTTTCCTTATTGAACTAGGTAGAAAATCCTATATATTTAGTCCTTTTAAATCAATAAGTGTTTTACCTTATATAAATTTTCTTATATAAACGTTACAAACTACTATAATTTAGCTAAGTTATACAAGTCAAAAACACAATGGTTTTAATAACACAAAAGATCCAAAGCTTACATATGATTTGTTTATTGAAAATAGGATTCTTCTTACGTAAAGTTATAATTACTGTTGAATATCTTAAGGAATTGAATTAACAAAAAGACCAAGTTACTTCTTTAATATTGAGAACAAATAATTAAATCTTTGAATTAATTACTTAGCAAAAGGATTCAATTCAATTTTTTTTTTCAAATTTATCATATAAGTAAAATTATTTGACAAATTGAAAAACTCTTAAGATACATAAATTTATTTTTTATAAGAAGTGCACTAGCGGTGAAAGAAATAAATACTAAAGCAGAATCGATTATAGTATAAATTTAAAAGTCAAATTGATAAAAATATATATTTGAAGAAATAAGGATAAAATAGTAGAAGACAAAATGTATTATAAATGAGTTGTCAATTCATTTTTCTTTTTTTTCTTGCGTTCAGTAAAAAATGACAATGGTTGTATACTTTTTTATATTAAAATATTTATTCAACATAAGCCATTTGTTAAAAATTTACATTGTCATTACCAATCGTGTAGGATATATACACCTAACCTTTTTCATTCTCAAATTCTTAATAGACTAAAAGATTCATTTTTTTAATTTTTGTTATTTGACAAATTATAAAAATTAGTATTAGGTCTGATAAATAACAATAATTTTCATAAGATATTTCACCATAAATCACAATAAGACTTTTGTAAATTTTTATGAGCTAAGATTCTTCATTTTTTTTTGGTCAAAAGTTTCTTCATTTTTTGAGATAGGTACATGGAAACAATTATCATTTCAGTTTTTTTTAACTTTTATTTTATAATTTTATATAATTTAAACAAATATAATAATTACATGATATTTTTAAAATTATGTATTTAATGATATGGATACACGCGCAAAGCGCGTACCTAGTTAATTAAAATGTGAAATATGTTGATTATATGGCTATTTAAACTAACAAAAATATTTTTCTGTGCATCGGAAAGTTACACTTTTAGCCACTGTGACTTTTTTGTTATCCTGGTGAGTTTCTTGTGACTTAAATAAATAAAAAAACGATATGATTTTATGATCATATAGAAATTTACCCATAATTTACTAGTCTTATCTATTTTTGGTGACTATTTTGGTAAGCATTGTTTCGATTCTCAATAGACTATTACAATGATGTTATTCCTATTTTCAATTATTGATATGGCATATTGCATATTCTTTTCGAGATTACTTTTGGCACAACCTTTTATTCTCTCTTCTCTGGCCACTAGTTTGGTCTCTTATGGTTACTTTAGAGAAAAAGATAACTGTATAGGGTCAAATTTGACCCTCAGCATCTCTACGCCAGTGGGTACGCCTAGTGAGTGTACGCCGACTAACGTAGCGGGTAGGACTCGGACGTAGGGACAAAAGCGACATCGTTTAGGACTCAGTGTCTTCACTAGGGAGACGTTACCTGTCTTTGTAACTTTTTGATTCTTTCGAGGAAGGTCTCTTATTATATAAAGGAGACCTTCACATTGTAAAGGGGGGACTCTGATCTAATACAACTCTCTCATTTTATGGCTTTCTCTCTCTATCTCTACCTCAAACGAACATATCTTATTGAGTTCATATTATCATTTTGCAATACTAGATCTACAACAATAATATCACCTTTGCATCTCTAGGTTTATTATATTTGATTACGATTTACCCTTTTCTTACTTTTGATTGTTTTCTACCTTACAAAGTATATCGTTAACTTTTGAGCCAAACAATTTGGCGCCGTCTGTGGGGATTTCGAGAATCAAAACCATAGTATCCACCTAGAGATCAACCAACTACCACTCTCTACACCACCCAAAAACAGAAAATGGCCGAAAATAACACCAGATCGAAAGCTATATTGGGTGTCACTACCAATCTCCTTAGCCCTCTCAACGAGGCCAGTGACGATAGCATCCTGAATGCAACCCCTAGCATCACACCGGGTGCAGAGATCTCACCTTCCCCATCCGAAGGTCTGACGATCTTGCACGAAAAAGGAGCTTCCACATCTGCGGCTATGGAAGCACCCTCAGCGGTCAAGGAGCTACTGGAAAGATGGCTAACAAGCACTCTAAGTGGCTTGGTTGAGAGGTCACCACAAAGTAACATCGGATGTACACCAATGGTAGGTACTACTGCTGTCGTGGGTGAACCGGAAGTTACACTAGCGAATAACAAACCCATCAAGACACAGACCAACGATGGCACGCTAACAGCCATCCTAAAGAAGATGGAAGAAATGGAAAATGAAAACAAGGCGCTCCGCGGTCAGATGAAGGAACATCAGGAGAGGGTCGACAAGATCCCCGGTGCTCCCAAGTTGCTACCAAAACGCGACGTGGGAAGGTTCGTTGAACAACCATACACTGAAGAAGCTGCCCCTCACTCCACCCTAAAAACCTTCAAGATGCCACCCTACTTGAGGGTATATGACGGAACCACAGATCCCGAGGATCATCTGATCCACTACGTCACCACTGTGAAGGGCAACGACCTATCGAAAGAACAGGTACCGTTGGTACTGCTGAAAAAGTTTGGCGAGACGTTGACAGGAGGGGCCTTAACATGGTACTCTCAGCTACCGGCTAAGGCAATATCAACGTTCGAGGAAATGGCGGATAAGTTCGTCACAGCCCATGCAGGCGCAAAGAAAGCAGAGGCCAGGGTCAACGACATCTTCGCCGTCAGGCAAACCACAGGAGAGGGACTCAGGGACTTCCTGGCAAGGTTTAACAGGTTAAGGATGAGTCTACCAAACGTATCGGAAGGTATAGCAGTCGCCGCTTTCCAGAACGGGCTAAGCAGGGATGGTTCGAGGGCAACCAAGAAGCTGCTGAGCCACCTCATGAAATATCCCCCTACCACATGGGAGGAAATCCACAACGCCTATTGCGCCGAGGTACGAGCGGACGAGGACGCTCTTAATGGGCTGACCCAACGGCTAACAGCGATACACTCAGAAACGAGGAGAGATCGATGGAACGAAGGACGATGAGAACAACTTCCCCGCTCCAACAGAGATCGACATCAGCCATACACCAGATCCTCCCATCCGCCACCAAGGCATACAGACGCGCTACAGCGACACGTCGCCCCATTCCGAAACGAAAGAGGTACGCCCCCTTTATTAACCGCCCATAACTTTTGTGTATCTCCCTCAGAAATAGTGTACGCACTGGAGAAGCTGGGCACCAAGGTGCAGTAGCCGCAGAAGATGAAATCAGACCCTGCCACAAGGAAATCAAACGCCCTATGTGAGTTCCATCAGGAACGGGGGCACAAAACCGAAGACTGCATAGGCCTACGGCAAGAGGTGGTCAGGATGCTGAACCAGGGATACCTGAGGGAGTTACTCAGTGACAAAGGGAAAATCAACTTTGCACGCGGACGAGAACAACCCCACGGGCCGCCGAAGCCACCTTCCCCAGCGCGCACGATAAACATGATCGTCGGAGGCGGCGACGAGTCAGTGATCAATCACGTCAAGCTCGCCACCACACACAGCTAAAAGCGGACCATCGCCCATGAACCGGTATGACGAATTCGAAGATAGTATCACCTTCGATAAGTCTGATGCCGACGTTTGTCTTTCCTCATTATGATGCTTTAGTTATCATTTACGTATCGCTGATAACGGATGTTAAAAGAGTCATGATCGATGACGGAAGTGAGCCTGTATTATCCACCCAAGGGTCCCGTACAAATGGACTCGAGGATAGGGTAATACCGCGCTGCATAACACTAACCGATTTTAACAATGCAGTGGAACGGACGTCCGGAGAAATAGCTCTGCCCGTCTTACGGGAGAAGTCACGCTGGAAACAACTTTCCACGTGATGAACCAAGAAACGGCGTACAACGTCATCATAGGACGCCCGTGGATACACGCCAATGCGAGCAGTCCCTCAAGCCTCTACCAAGTGATCAAATTCTCTACCCCATGGGGAGTATTCAGTATTCGAGCGACCACGCACCGCACAAGAATACTACAAAAATAGCCCAAGACTGCGCCCACACCCAACAGCTAAAGGGGGCGAGCGCGGAGGCTATGCAAATTAGCCGTGTCGGGGACTAAGGTCAACCCGACAACGGGACCCATCAAAGACCCCGACGTCGTGTGGAGTCCTGAAAAGCAACGGTCGAAGATCTCGACCAGTACATTGGACGAAACCAAAATCTTCCGAAGAAAGCCTATATCGGGCACGGTCTCGCCAACCCAAGTAAGTATTGTGAATTCTTAACTAACCATGCGAATTGTTCGCCTTTTCCCATTCAGATATGCCGGGAATCCCCGCGAGACATCGCCACCCACAAGCTGAATGTCGATCCACTACATCCGCCCAGCGACAGATGAGGAGAAAATTCAACGCCGCTATCAATGAAGCGGTCAGTAAGGAAGTAGACGAGTTTACTGGCCAACGGCTCCCATCAGAGAATCAAAGTACCCCCAGTGGGTCGCCAAATGTCGTCATGGTCAAAAGAAAAATGGGAAGTGGAGAATGTGTGTGGATTTCACTGATCTGAACAAAGCATCCCAAAGATTCATTCCCACTACCCACATGACCAACGTGATCGACGTGCGGGACACGAACTACTGAGCTTCCTAGACGCCTATCCGGCTACAATCAAATCATGATGGCCGAGGAGGACCAAGAGAAGACAACTTCATCACCCACCAAGGGACTTACTACTACAAGGTAATGCCCTTCGGGCTCAAAATACAGGGGCTACGTACCAGAGGCTGTCACCAAAATGTTCAAAAGAGCAGCTCGGTAAGACTATGGAATCTATATCGACGAAACATGCTGGTAAGGTCGACAAGAAAATGAGGACCACATCGACCATCTGAAAGAAACCTTCGAGATATTAAGAAGGTACGGGATGAAACTGAACCCGAGAAATGCGCCTTCGGCGTGGCATCAGGAAAATTTCTTAGGGTTTCTCAGTATCACAACGAGGTATCGAAGTCAATACAGATCAGATCAGGCGATAGACGCAATACCCGAGTAACTGAACAGCAAAAAGCAGGTGCAAAAGCTGACGGGGGCGAATAGCCGCCTTGTCTAGGTTCATCTCACGGTCCTCCGACAGATGCCATAAGTTTTTTCAATGTGCTGAGAAAGGACAACGGGTTACTGTGGAATAAGGAATGCGTCGAGGCCTTAAGAAAATTGAAAGCGTATCTATCCTCGCCGCCACTGCTGCCAAAGCAAATCCAGGCGAGCCACTACCGGTATATTTGGCCGTATCGAGGTCGCCGTCAGCGCAGTCCTAGTTCGTGAAAACGAGGTACACAATCTCCTATTTACTATATTAGCAAAACCTTAGTGACGCCGAAACACGGTATCCACACCTTGAAAAAATTAAGCTTTGGCAATTGGTGTAGCTTCAACGGAAGCTCCGACCCTATTTCCAATGCCACCCCTAAAAGTAGTGACGACCTTCCCTTAAGAAGTATCCTACATCAAGCCTGAGTTATTCAGGCAGAACTCGCCAGATGGGCCATAGAGCTCAGTGAGCACGATATCTCGTATCATCCAAGAAACGCCATCAAGTCGCAAGTACTTGCCGACTTCAATAGCCGACTTCAGCGTAGAGATACTACCAGAGGCGAATTAGAGGCACGCCGTGCCCCCTCCAACGTCGACCTATGGACTCTTTACACTGATGGCGCCGCTAAAGCCTCGGGATCGGGACTTGGGACTCGTTCTCGAGGTCCCCACGGGCGAAAGAATTCGCCAGTCCATACGATGCCTCGAGATGACTAACAACGAAGTCGAGTACAAGGATGTTATTAGCAGTTTAAATTAGCCATCAAGTATGGAGCTCGACGACGTCGTCTCCATTGCGACTCTCAACTCGTGGTGAACCAGGTCACTGGAACATACCAAATCAAGGAGCAGGGTTGCAAAAATACCAATCAGAAATCCACAAGTTAATGACCGAGTTCGCACGAGTGCCGCTTCGAACAAGTTCCGAGAGCACGGAACGTTGAGGCAGACGGCCTAGCAAATTGGCGCAGCCACTAAAAACTTCAACAAAAGAAAGCGTGGTCACCTCCTCCATTAAGCCATTGATCACACTGAGGTACTCTCTTAAATTTGACTGGGACTGGCGAACCAATTTGTATCCTATCTGCAGATGGAACACTCCCCTCGACAAAAAAGAAGCCAAGAAGCTCCGCGTATAAGGCCCCGGTATGGCCTGAGAAACCACGAGCTCTACAAAAGGACGTTTGGCGGACCCCTGGCCAAGTGTCTAGGGCCGCAACAAATCGGGCCAGTTCTCGAAGAGGTACATGAAGGTCATTGCGGTTCCCATACGGGCAACCGCGCCCTCGTGCGCTGCATAATACGAGCCGGCTATTATTGGCCCACTATGAAGAAAGACGCAGCGGAATATGTTCGCCGATGCGAAAATGCAAAAGTATGCCCCATGATACACTAACCATGAGAACACTTCACTCAGGTCACTTCCCCATGGCCTTCATCAAATAGGGAATGACATTAGTCGTCCCCTACCACGGGGCGAGGAAAGGTAGATTTCTATTAGTTTTAACTGACTATTTTTCCAAGTGGGTGGAAGCAGGAGCGTACGCCCAAATACGCGAACAAGAAGTGATCGCCTTCATAATGAAAAATATTATTAATGCCGCTTCGGCATCCCCAAAGAAAATCAGTTGTGACAACGGACGACAGTTCAGCGTCAAAAAACGATAATTCTTCGAGAAATGGTGCATCAGAGGATACTCTCCACGCCATATCACCCTGCGCCAACGGCCAAGCAGAATCCTCCAACAAACAATTTAAACATACTAAGAAGAAACTCGAGGACGCAAAGGGCTATGGCCCGAGCTGCTACCCGAAGTGTTGTGGGCACACAGGACACACCAAATCCAGCACGGGGAAACACCGTACTCGCTGGTCTACTACGGAACCGACGCGGTCATACCCGTCAGTGTCGGCGAACCAAGCCTAAGATATTCACACACCAGTGGACCAGAAAAACGACACAAACAGGCTCCAAACCCTCGACGAAGCTGAGGAAAGGAGAGAAATGGCCAATATCTGAATGGCGGCCCAAAAGCAACAAGTCGAAAGATACTACAACAAGAGGGCCAAAAATAAGACCATCCAGGTGGGAGATTATGTCCTTAAAGCCAAGACATTGGCATCTCAAAGACCCAAGTGAAGGGAAAACTGGGCACCAACTGGGAAGGACCCCTACAAAATCACAGCAGTAGCCAGCAAAAGGCGCATTCCAGTTGGAAACAATGGAAGGGAAAATGCTCCAAAACAACTGGAACGTTAACTCACCTCAAGTATTTCCACTTCTGAAAGGCGTCTCCCGAGTCGTACTCTTTTTCCCTTACCCGAGTTTTGTCCCAATTGGATTTCTCGGGGAGGTTTTTAACGAGGTGGCGGAGGGGACACTTGAGATATTGCAAAACAATTTATCAATATCAACTCTCCTTACGACCTCCAGGCCGACATGATAAAGGGACTGGACTAGCTTGATCTCCAATGTAGGAAAGGCACGCCATCTCTAATGTATGAAAGGCTAACACGGCCATCCTTACTAATGTAGGAAAGGCTACGCATCTCCATGTATG